>NC_027406.1:192500-197500 GCF_007990345.1 Gossypium hirsutum | reverse complement strand
AATGAACAATATTCAGTGGGATAAAGGTACTCTTTATTAGCGAATCAATAGCCAAAGGTACAGCTTGCATGAAGAAGGCCCTTCGCTCCTCAATTTGATCTGGTCTAGCATAGGATAGAGCTCTTACTGTACCGATTTTTCATTCCTATTCTATTAACCTAACGTAACCCCTTAGCGGCTAAAAAGAAAAAGGGAGATTCCTGAGTGAAAACTTCTTTCCATTACTACCTTCGGGGTCTCAGTCCTTCTTCGTTGAAGGTTTATTACCCAGGGAAATTCCTCCTTGTTTCAACTTTAGGTTCTGGAATAACTAGCCCAACCCATAGACCAGCACAGATGGAATAACGACTGATCCCTATACCTAATAAAAGGACAGAGAGAATTAATCGTTCTAAGATTCTACTGGCTTGTCCTCGCGATCATGCTCTCCAGGCCAGGCTTCTGAATGAGGCTCCCTTTCGCCGATTTAGTGAGTCCTTTCTTTCATTTAACTTCTTCGAGTATTCTCTGCGACCGCGACCTTCTGTATCACGTTGGGAAGCTTTTTCCATCAAGAAAGAAGGTTTGAATCTGGGTCCTTAAAGGACCAACAGTTACAAAGGTAAGACCGTGGTTTCATCAGGGTCTGCAAGGTTGGTAGTCATGGGAAAATGAAATGTGAAAAGGAAATCCTACCCCTTCAGGCTTTGAAGACTGGCCTCTGTAGTCCACCCAAAGGCAAGGGCAACCTGGATGAGGGATCTCCCTTAGGGTCCTCAACAGGAGGGACAAAGACAAATGGGTCCCTAGAAGCAAGGATACCGAGAAGCCCCAAGCCCTAGGTAGTCTTTGAGGAGAAATCGGAGCGTTAAACTGTTGCAGCACTAGTTCCAGCGAGTGGGATAACCTATGGAGCTACCTGGGATTACCCGGGATTACCCAACCCAAGGGAAGGGGGATACTACGTATAACTATAAATTTCCTATGCATAAGCATAGGGGGGTGCTTTCCCATGGATAATAGGTCTTTGCCAAATTATGACGAATGGCTAACTAACCTAACTAACTAACTAGTGCCCCACCCAAGCTCTCAGAACCCTCGTAGGGAACCCCTGTATGGAAACCTGCTTTCGATTGAGTGCGATATTTAGGGATGAATGATCTTTTTTCACGCTTCCCAGGCTGAGGCAAAGAATGGGGGGACTTCCAGTTATACTTCTACTCGGTTTATGGATAACATAAGCTGGGGTATGTGACTTACCAGGGCAATCACTTACTCTTACTAGACAAGATGCTACCTCTGATAAGCATGCTTCATAAGGAGGACTCAATTGAATCTTGTGATCATATCACACGCTCAAAGGTTCTGACCCCACCAGGAAAGGAAAGTGGATCGCTGGAAGTAGTACTGTAATTGAGCTTGCTTACCCTAGGACTGGGGGTAACAGCTTACCAAACCAAGCTACTCAAATAGAACAAGGAGCTCCACTCATAAGAGGTATTTGAACTGCAGCTCCCATCCTGGCAATATAACTCGGAAATCGGGATCGGGAAGAAGAGCATGCAGCCATGAGACTAGTTTCCCATTGTCCCGAAGTAGAATGGCTTGAGTTCTCACCTAAAGCGAGCTTGTATGCGCATTTAATTCTTCTATCTTTTCAGTTGCTGTAACGGATTAAGCGTTAGAACGGGAGTTAGAACGCCCGAATGTCTCCTCTCATTGAGTAGCTGATACCACTGATTCAGTTAAGGCAAATAGCCCATCTAATCTCTCCTGTTGGTCAATCCCACCTTGCGACCTTCATCCCCCTTCGAATGAACAAAGTAAACTCCCCTAATGTCTTTAGAGCAGCATATCTCTAGCTGATTGATAGTGAAGGGCGGTAAGAAGCCCTATTCAAGCTCATTCTAGCGAACGATCCTTGCCAACTTCCTTTCCAACTACCTTAGCGTCATCTCGGGAAGGGGGATTGGTTTGATGTGCCTAAATAAGAGGGCTCGCCAGCTGACTTACGAGTACCAGCAGCCCCTACCATTATAAAAATGCTAAAGCTTTCCTTATGCCGATTCTTATTTCTAACAAGAGAAGAGAGAAGGCTCTGCAATTGCCTGCTCCTTTGACACCCGCTCCTATTCCTATTATGACGATTGCGAGAAGCCCGAGTAGGACAAAAGTAAGAAGGAACGGGAAGACACGTACGGGACGGAAGTCAGACTTGGCTTTAGTAGAGAGGGAAGAAATCGATTCCGTTGCTCTGGCGTCGGAGGAACTCCGTCTTGCGTTCCCCTTTTTGTCCCGTGGACATTCGTAGTGGGGCATCTTTTTCGTTCATTCCTCCTTAGCCGGAGGGCACTCTTTCCCGTCGCTTGAGAGCTTTCAGTTTAAGAAGGTGATCCATAATCAATGGAATTCGATGCTGCTTCGAAGATGCTCTTTCCCTAACGAGTCCACTATACATCCTGATCGCTCTAGGCTGTCTTGTAAGACTTCCCCCACATAGTAACAAGGGATCCACTAAGCCTTCCAACGAGTTGGGGATTCCCTCTCTCTTCCGGCCATAGCCGTCTACGCAGACCCTTGCTCTATAGAGGTGCTAACGCTTTACTAATATAATAGAATTAATAAGTAAAAGCTCTTCTTCTGTTCGACGAATCTAACTAATCTATACTACTTACTATAATCAGACTAGGTCTTCTAGTAAAGTTTATCTTTTTTATGCTACTAGAACCATAAGCCGCACTATGCTATGCTTGACTGAACCTCCGAACGCCTGTTCAAGTCACATAAGGGCAATAAGAGCGGACTGACGCGTCAGCTTCTAGGGCGCCTTTTCTTGCTGAGTGAAGCTCTTTCTTGCTTGTTAGAGTAAGGCTTTTCCTTAACTTAAGCG
Source organism: Gossypium hirsutum (assembly GCF_007990345.1). NCBI lineage: Eukaryota > Viridiplantae > Streptophyta > Magnoliopsida > Malvales > Malvaceae > Gossypium > Gossypium hirsutum. The sequence continues at coordinate 194,631 of NC_027406.1, read as the reverse complement.
CATGTTATTCTTTCCATTCGCCTGTCAAGTCAGGCAAGCTTCATGCTTACTTATGAACTCACTACCTCCGCCTTAAACCGACTGCCTTAAGGCAGCTATAAGGCTAAACAACTTCCTCAAAAGGCTTCCTTCAGGCGGATCAGTGGGCATTAAAGGAAGCGGATCTAACGGCTATTGGCCGATCTACTTCATTTGTTTAAGTGGATCACAAATTCTTTCGCTTTTGGCAGAAGTTCCTTACTCTGCGAGCAAGTGATTTCATACCTTCTTATTCTTTATATTAATACATTTTTCTCGATGCACTATAATAGTTAACCACTCAGTCCACGTAGATGCTGAGATAGAAAGCTTTCACTTAGCCCTCGGCTTTAGAGGAAAAAGGGAACCATTTGAACTCGTAAGGCCGACATGGAGCAATGCGCATGATTCCAGTTGTCCTCACCCAAGCGGTATTATTCCTTCGTGAGTGAACCACGATGCCGAGATGAGAAAGGAAAGGCAAGGGGATCTTGGAAGAGAGTCCGGAGACGCCAAGAAGGGCGTAAGGATCAAACTGAATTCACATCGCCAGAAGGCTAAGAAAGGATAGACAATTCCTTGGGTGACCGGGGGGTTCCCGATAAGAGCACAACCTTTCGCCTCGACGAGGCTAGTCCAGAGTGGAAGCTATCCGGATAAAGTGCTGACCACGGAGTTCCTACGCTTAACCAGATTTATAGGATTGGAAAAACTCCCCTTCCTTTGGTTTCGTACCCTCGTTCCTCTCCTTTTAGGCGAGTTACTTCGTTCCTAAACTTCGGGATACCTAAACTCTCTCTCAGCTGCAACATCGGTTTATGCCATGTCCTCTGTCTCAGCCGATTCTCTCTCAGATCCGGGTTAGGCTCATTCTGTGAAACTAGAGTCAGCTCCTGATCTTTGATCTGCCATTTACACTAAAAAACCCTCTCCTTATTATGTTTCGGTGAACCCCCTAAGGGCAACTCAGTCCTCTGTCCTTCTCCTCTTAGGAAGTGAAAGGAAGGAAGGGAAGCTCTGCACAAGGAAGCGAAAGCTGGTTGTATCCCTTGCTTGTTTTTAGTGAGCGAAGCGAACGTGTACTGTCGAGTAAAGGCAGCCGTTGTTGGCGCCGACCCCTCTAAGCCCTGGCACATCACAAGCCATCTTACTTAAGATTTTCGAAATAGGAGGAAGGGGCAATGTCAATTGAATAAGCGTATCAAAGAGAATGAGGTCTAGCGCCCCAGAATACCATCGAGAAAGAGCAATAGAACAAGGTGGGAATAAGATATAACAAATGGGTAAGACAACCAAGGGCAATTCAACGGCTTTATGAGATAATCGGTATACTTTCTGCGTAGGCAGGCCCAGCAGTATCCAATCAATGTAGTTGGCGGAACAAAGGAAACAGGAATGAGAGAAGTTTTAGAGGAAGATCTAAGTACCGAGAGGGAAATGGAGCTCGAATCTGCAGTAAGCAGTACCCTTCGCAACGGCTCCAATAAACGTGCTTATACCCCATACCGTCTGGAGAATGATATGATTGACCGAGAGTACTTATGAAACCCGGCATTGAACTAAGGGTTTTATCTGCGATCTCCTGAACTGTTCGCATCGCTCTCTTCGGTTCAAGCAAAGGCTATGAAAGTTCGGATCGGCTTCCTAGCGTACGGAATACGGAATGGATTCCAAAGCCCCTCTGTTTTTTTTTATACTAACGGCATCGATTCCTAGTGCTATAACAGAAACTGCCCTTAACGCGCAAATGAAAGCCCTCACAACACTCGATACCTGCAACTGCTCCTGCTTATGGTAGTAAATAAACAGGTGGACATGTATCTGCAGCCTCTCTGCTGGTAGATTGACTGCTTTATATGGACCTGGGGCTGCAACTGAGGGTAGTGCTTGGGAATGCTATTCTAGCTCTAGCTCCCCTTACTAGATCAAATAAGGTACCTACGAACCGCTAAAGATAGTTTTTCGCTTTCCCCCTACCCTTCGAAGCGGGACGTGTTTCTCTCTCTGGTCTCGGCTTCTTCAACGACTCTTTCCGCAAGCCCTATGTTGTAAGGGATGGAAAGTGCAATCGCCAAAGCCGATTATTCGGAAAGTAAGGAGGTCTTTCTCTGAT
>NC_027406.1:177500-185000 GCF_007990345.1 Gossypium hirsutum | reverse complement strand
AGTAAGTTGTTTCACTTCAGTCAGAGGTAAGGCAGAAAAAGGGAAAAGGAAAGGTTAACATCCTTCCAAGGGAAATATAAACTTCAATATACCTTGGATTTCCCTGCGGAGACTGTCAAGGACCAGGAAGTTCTCGTGTGCCTTGATCTTCGGAAAGCCTTGAGATTCCATATCCTGGATTCCCCTTCCTTTTCTTCCCTTCTATACGAGGAGTTTCCCATTTACATGCTTTCCTCGGCCAAGGGAGGCATGCAAGGCGGCCAAGAAGGCCTTAAGGGCAGATAGGGAATACACATGGGTATGTCTATAGGCTCTATTCAAGGGATGGGAAATGCAAAAGGGAAAGGCCTCGGAATGATACCGGTTTTTATGTATCCCACGTGGGTAATCCATGGCTTTTTCCCTGGGTTTCCTCGAATTCCTGACTATAAGGGCTGTCCATAATTACATTTCTATAGCCTAAAGGGTAGGAATGCCCGCCAGAGAAGGATCTTTGGAGCCCATATCAAGGGAGCAGGACACCTTCCCAAGGGTGGTAAGCATGGCATGGGGACCAAAAACAAGAGATTAGATCCCTCTCTCCTTGATACAAGAACACACAGAAAAGTCCCGATACCGTCTCCGGAGGGGGGTAGGAATGACACACCTTTTTTATGGCGTACTCTACCATGCCCTTTTTCCCGGGGTTTGATAAAAATTTCACTTAGATCGGAGTGCAATAATTACTGTCCTGCAGCTCAAGTGGTAGATATGCCCAAAGCGAAGAGGTCGGAGGGAATACACCCCGGAAAGTCCTCCCTTTGATAAGAGTCAGTTTTGCTACTCGTACTAGAATTCTATTCTTGACTGGATCGTGAGCATATATGAAATCAATCGAAAGCATTGGTACCACCCCCTTGGTTGGAATGACTCTGTCTCACTGGCAGGCATCTTTCGACCTGAGGTTCACTGGCTCAAGGGCAGGACAGCTACTTACTAGCTTGAGGAACCGAGCTAACAAAACGCCTAGAACCTGGTCTTTAAAGCCTTGAACCAAGTGTGGGATCAAGCCCTTTCCTTCCCGCCTTTCCTGGTCTTTGAGTTAGAGTGGAAGTTGAAGTGGATTGAGATCTTAGGATCTAGCTAGATAAGACTTATTACACACACCTTGGTAAAAGCCTCTTGGGATGTAAGGGAAAAGGCATTAGAGGGCGACCCTAAGGTCACTCTAATATTAAAACTTTAGAAAACTAACTTGATCTAGCCTTAGCCCTTGACTCATATGGCTTTCTTTCAAACTGACTCGTCGGGAAGCTTCATCTCAAAGCATGAGACTAGGTTTACACTGAGAGCCTAATAAGGGACTACTTCATTGAGACTGCTAGAAAGAAGAAAGATCAATATAGTACTTACTTTAAGTATAAGCTAAGCACCTCTTGCATAATCAACTGCTTGGTAGTCAGATAGAGAAGAACTTGGAAAATTCCTTCGCTCCAACACTTGTTACAGCATAAGGAGACCGGGAACTATAACATAAAAAGAAAAAGGAGATAGATCGAAGGTAATAGGAAATCCCTAAAAGTGACCCACATCTACTCAAAGAGGTTAGAATACTGGAAGAATTGAAACTAGTAGAAGTGCTAATGCAACTACTGCTACACTGGCTGACATTGACGATGGTGGGGAATCCGTGCTCTCACTATGCTTTGCTTGCTTTCTTCTCTTATGCAATTTAGAGTTAGATATGCCGGTTGTCGCATATCTGTTATAGCATATCAGCTGTTAATAGCTGTTTTCCCTGCTTGATAAAGCAATTGTTCTTGCCACCCCTTCCAAAAATCCTATCTCGTATATGCTTTAACAGTGCCCTCTTTTTTCTACCAATTGTTTCTGGCAGGCCTAGGTACTTTCCATCTCCTCCAAGAAGCCGGGGAAGGATATATGCCAACAAGGAATGGTAAAAGCAGAGATGGTTTACAAATTTGCTAATCAAACAATCTCTGAAGCTAGGGCTATACCAAGGAGCGGAGCACAAGCGAACCGTCACTTGCGAAGCTTAGCGCTCAAAGAAGTCCTCTGATCCTGGTGCGATGCCTATCGAAATCACAAAAGATGCCGTATCCACGTCCAATTCAAAGTGTCTTGCATTTGCCGATGTAGTTGCCGACAACAGCTTCTTATGAGCCTGAATGGCATCTACCCAGCTGAAGATTTTGTTAAACGTAATTAACTATTCGAGCTCAGAGCGATGAAAAAAGCATTTTCGGGAGGGGAAAGAGGAAAGCGTCAGTCAGCCTTAAGGTATGGAATCGGCATTCTCGTTAGCTTTTTTAGTTGAGGTAAGGCCAGCAAGTTCGTTCCTTGGCCTCTTAGTTTAAGCTCTTGGATGATCTAATCCGGATAGACAGTCCAGCAGGTAAGCTAAAGCTTGACTATAATTTGATCTCCCAGCAAGTAGTCCGATTAGAGTCAGTCAGGTAGTGAGTTAGGGCGCTCTTAGCCTTTCTTTGCTTGATTTCCATTCTTATCTCATCTATCTTGGATTTCGCCCCTTGAGAAAAGGGATTCTCAAAAAGAGTTGACCAGGCCTTGTAGAAGCGAAGATCGATGTCCGTCCCAGTCTCATTCAACCAGGACCGTGGACCTACTCCTTTCATGCCTCACCCAAAATACATCCACTCTGTAAGGGGATTCTAAGAGAACTCTTGTCTAGGAGTCAAAAAGAGGTGGAACTTATATTCTATATATAAGCTATTTCGCGCTGAGCGAGGCTGCTTTCCCTCCTAACTAACGAGTAAGAAGTCAAACCAGATATTAATTGAAGGAGCAGATATGCGAAAGTCTATCCTACTCAAAGTGGTCTCATGGAATTACGACACTAATGATCAAGCTAAAGAATCAGCGCAGACAGTTTCCAATCTGGCCGGGCTGCTCTCGCTGGGGAAGGCCGGTGAATAACTTCCCTCGATAGAAGATGTAGTAACTGTGGCTAGTCTAGCTGGGCTGGTTGTGCTGCCAGTTTCTCTCTTATCTGTCAGATGGGAAGGGAATTGGCCTTATGACTGACTGCAGCAATTGGAAAGAAAACGACTCTTTCTTTGGCTTAACAAGATAGAGAGCTGGCTGACTTTTCTTTTCCGGGGGACTGATGTAAAGGCTTTAAAAGGGCACCCACTGCGTATAAGAGAACTCCCAAGCTTTCTCCTAAGAGAACTCAAAAATGGCTTAAAGGTTTCTTGCTTGGCTGTAACAGAACTCCCAAAGAAACCCCTACTTTTGATTTAGTTTATTCCTAGCTCCTTCTGGCTTGAAAACTGCTTTCAAACTTCCTTGCTTACTGACTTCATTGCCCTAGAAGAATCCTATAAACTGCTTGCCTATAGTACTTTCTGGTCTTGCTTGATAACTAGCCTGCACCCCATTATCTCCTATCGACTGCATTCGATTGATCGTATGGATCACCGAAAAAGGAGATTTCCACTTATACAACTAGAACTCAAAACCCAGAAAAATAGTTGAAGAAATTCTTCAACTAGATAGCACTAAAACAACTGGCTATGTAAGGAAGGAAACCTATGTCGTAAATAGAATAAAATTCAGCCTATACAACTGCATGGGAGCACTTATGACTAAAAAGAAATGCATGACTCGGCCTATAGCTTGACTTTAGGCTAAGCCTTTCTCTAGAATCCTGGGAACCTTAGAACCTTGGGAGAGATTCCCTACTGCCTTAGGAAATCAAACAGCTATCCCTGCTTGAGAAAGTGTTTTAAACTCACTTGCTTAGAATACTCCTGGCTCTCACGCTGGAACGAAAGTCGCTCTACTGTAAAGTGGAGGAACGAAAACTCAAACCGCAGAGAAGAGGTCAGGGAAGGAAAAGCAGAGACAACCGCATGGAAGCAAACTGGAACTAGGCCTTCAACCGGCTCGAAAGCATTAGGAATGGGAGAAAGTACCTCAAGGCCTTAGCAGCATTCCTTTACAACAATAGGGAATGGAACTAGAACTCTAACTGGCATTGGATCTAAAACCCCAAGGAAAGAAAAGTCTCTCTTAGCCCTATAACCTTCTTGCCTGGCCTACTATATAGCCTGATAGATTGGCCTTGCCAGCGTAGGATTCCCCCGCACCCCCTGTAAAATGCCCGCTATCAATAATAGCTTTAGGCATGAGAAAAAAAAGGTTTCACACCTATACACCCAGATCCTCCATCCATATAAGCTTGCTTTTTTTCTTTACTTACGATTACGATCAGGGACATATAAATCATAAGCCAGAAGGAAAGAAACTCACTTACACCTTATTATCCGATGCAAAAGCATAAGCTCGCTCAAGCAAGAAAGCAAAATCAGTCTTTGCTCCGGGAAATCAAATTCCTTGCTTCTTGAGCTGGTACAAGAACTCAAGCAAAAAGGAGTTCACCTGATTAAGACGATAGGGCTATGCTGGAAATGAACCCCCTCGCTCTCAGTTACTCCCTCTGCTCCGTCCCTTTCACCGAAGGAAGGTGCTTTTCTAGCGTGAAGTGAGACAGCAATGCCCGGGAAAAGCATGAATAGAAGGAGAAAGAGCAAGAATAGCAAGAGCAATTCGTACTCTTACAGTTTACCCTTAGCCGGAGCACTTGCTAACACACTAGTATGGAATGGAAAGAGCGGATTCAAGCTTTGAGAAGAAGAATCAATCACCAATGCTTCTAGACCCCAATTACCAGTCACTCGAGATAGGACTTCTCCGACCTCCATGGTTACCGGCTTCGAAGACTTGGACGGAGGGGAAGACAAGTCAACTCAAGAATACACTGCTTTGACATCCTCAAGTGACAAATAAAGGGGAGGAACTGAACTACCTTACACTTATTGGAATCCCTAGACTACTGATAGAAAGAATTTCCAACTCGACGGAATAAATCTAGCAAGAGAAAGAAAGGATGAAAGAAAGACATACGAATTCCCTTCTAAAGGGGCCTAGGTAATAGCCTAAAAAAAAAAAAAAATCAGGAATTGCTCCGGAGATGCGTTCTTCGAACTCTTCATTGGCAACCGAAGAAGAAGGAAGCTAAACAATGGGTCTTTCTTTGCTCTTGAGTGTGGGGAGTTCGTCAACTTCAGTCTGCACTGCCTCTGGACTAATGATTCTTTCCTTCTCTGAGCTCCGGTGTGCTCCACAGTGACTGATTGAGCAACAAGAGTAATACCCGAAGCAGCTAGCAGTTTTTCTGTCTGAGGTTCTGCTTCCCTGGCAGAAGCCTCAACCTGAACCTCCTCTGGAGCAGCCTCTACCGATAGTTGTTCCCTATCTCGACCTTCGGTGGGTGCTATAGCAGGAGGCTGTCTGTCATCAGGGACGTTGTTTTCAGCATTTTCTGGTGGGCTCTCTGTGTGCAAATCTACATCTATCCTGGAGGCTTCGTTGCCGCCAACCTGTGCATCATTCTTTTCTGCAGCATCTCCCACATCTTCAGCAGTTGGAGCTGCTACTTCTTTTCTTCCTCACTGGTTGATGACTTGGCCGTGCTAGTGGCTTCAATGGCCTCATCCTGGACAATTAGTTCAACACTACTCGTTTTGTTGGCAATGGTTCTTCAACGATTGGAATGGTTGCTTGTTCTCCTTCCAACCTCTCCGGAACCATTTTTGCCATAGCCTCTAAGACCATGGCCGGAGTGCTTCTTGCTATTGGCTTCGGCTGGATATGTTCATCGCCACTGGCATCATGCACATGGATGGTTTGCTCCTGAGCAACTGGTTCCACAGTTTCTTTCTTCGCAGCCATCTTTGCTTCTTGCTCAGCAGCCTCCTTTCTTTCTGCGGCCTCAAAGTCTTCTTTATGTTATACGTAGCAACTCTTCTTGTTCAATCCTTTAATCGGAACGACGAGAGAGTGACTAAGCCGAAAAGGCCAATAGCATTTTCTCTAGCAAGTGTATTCAAAATACCACTATATGAGAATGAGATAAAGCCTCAGCTTTTTTCGCCGTTTCGTTTGTTTACACCTTCCTTTTGAACTCAGCTTTCACGTCTTTAATCCTCGATTGAGCTAGTCACTGGCGAACGCTTCCAAAAGAGACCTACCTCTACTCTAAACAAGAGCCTTCGGGTATCAGACTAGCTTAAAAACGTAGTACGTAAGGATATAGTTCCTTTCCTCAAAACCAGTCATCCGAGTGTGGCCCTGCGACATGTGCCATATTTAGGTTGCTTGCGACTGAGACTTTTAGGGATTATTTCCATCTTCCCTTAATTAAGGGATTTAGATAACATCCAGTCGGGAAAGAGCCACTACTTGGTTCAATAATTAATTGAAGGAAAATTATATTCCTCTTCGACATCAGATTCTTATCCTCTTTTCCGGGGGAAATGATGTTTTATTCTCTACGGCCCAAGGAAAAAAGTGGTCTGCTTTATTGAATCTTATTTCAGCAAGGGGTGTCGCTTTCGTTTTCAATAAGGACGTTTAGTAGGAGGTACTTGCCCTTAGAACCATAAACATTTGCGAGTCGCCTTTTTACATGAAAGGTGGGTAGGGGATCTTAATACTGCCAAAGAGCTCGAGTAGATTCATGAATGTCCTGGAATTTCAGTATGGGCTTAACAGGTCGAGAGAGTCTTATGCCGCGCAATCTCTTGCCGAATCTATTTATACTATGTTAAATCCATAACTCGAGAACACACATTTGCGAATCCGGCCCTCTTTCGTTCGTCGTGATTGCTTTGATTGCTCTGAAAACACCCCCTCTCACTCAGGGGTAGCGATCAGATCTTCCTGCTTCAGCGGTTACGAATGGCGATTCTTACCACAAAATTAGACATTCCACTTTGAATGCTGTTTTCTTTCGCTTTGTTTTGGCTTCCATCCCTGAGCTTTAGCCCTTGCTTTCTTACGAAGAAGAGGCTTTCTCAGATCATATGGGGGAATAAAACTCAACAACCGGTCGTTCAAGTTCAAGAAGCAAATCTAGAAAAAGGGAAAAGTAAAAGACTTGGAGAAAGAAATAAACTTGGAATTTTGGCATAGAAGAAGAATTCATCCATATAAGAAACAAAGAAAAAGATTTCGTGGGGGTGGCGCTGGAGCCAGATCAATCCGACGCGGGATCTATAGGCTCCGAATATCCAGTTTAGGATCCCCTTCTATAACGGGACTGGAACGGGCGAAGCCATTGGATTGATTAGCCCAATTGGGCGAACAGGAATGTGGTCGTCTAGATCGTACCTGCGGAAAGATTAGGTGGACCCCTATACATTCATTGATTAGACCGAAACCAATCGAAGCGATCGAGCTACCCGCATTTTTGTTTTGCTTTATCAAGCAGGGGCTTAGCCGCTTCTTTCTATTATTTCTTATATTTATGGCAGCATTGGGAAAAAAAGAGACAAAACGTCGAATGTTTTTCCTATTTGAGTATTTGGAAAGTCTATACTTAACACACCGACTCAATTGGAAGCTGAATCCTCACAGGGTTCGAAAGTGAAGGTTTCAATCATATTTCTAACACTGAAAAAGGCATAACATTGA
>NC_027406.1:137500-170000 GCF_007990345.1 Gossypium hirsutum | reverse complement strand
GTTTAATGAGATAGTATAGTTCTAGACTCAAGCTAGCAAAAAACAAGACTGAGGTCGATAGGGGCATTACTGGTAATTTAATTGCTAAGGTGCTTTCTGAAGTATTAACCATTGGCTAGCGCTCATCTCCAGCTCTGTTTCCAGCCTTTCATTTTATATACCATTACCGTATGCCATACCTCTTATTTAATCTTGCTATACGTCCAAGCCTTCTCCCATCGGTAGTTGGAAGCAGAACTTAGACTGAATGTAACTGAAGGAAAGGGGATATAGGTACGATAGGAGGGCACGGTTAAGCAGGTAAGCGAAGGCTCTCTCTCTCGCTCTGTGGTCTTGTGTAAAGCCTTTCCGCCCATTATTATTATTGATCTTCATTCTAAGTGAGCAAGTCGAAAGCAGTTGAGGTGATAGCAATAGTAAGCAGGGAAACAGAAGCAAGAAGTCTTCAAAAAACTTTTGTGTAATAAAGCTTCCCGGTCGCATTTCATTGGTCTCTAAGGCAAAGTCTCGCTTAATCGTTCATCGATCTTTTCTTCTTTCTTCAACCGGTCATATCTGATCTGTAGCTGGTAGCGACATGAGGAAAAAGTCCTGAATGGTCTATTTTATTTTCTAAATCGCGAGTTTAAGGGGTCGGATGGGTAAAGTATGGCCTCTAAAAACATGCGATAATCGGCTTTTTTAGTGGCATCCGTCTGAGGGCATCTGGAATTGTCTGTTTCGGTATTCACTTTTGTAAACGGGCGAAAACGCTCATCTGTCCACGAATACGGTTCCCTTCTTTTATTCAAGATAGCTTTTATTCAATTAGGGCGAATACCTTGTAACCGAATTTTTCTCTTGAAAGATATGCTACTCCCCGGTCGAGCTGTCTTGTAACGGTCTCTAGGGTCTTCGGTCAAATTGGTCTTCTTTCCTGTAGTAGTTCATCTGATGAGTTCATCGCGCAATTTGAGTTTAAGCATCGGGCTCCTGAAAGCTATCTTCTGTAGGGATCTCCGATCGCCTTGTATAACTATCGATCAATGGCTTTCGCGCTAGGAGATCATCAGCTTATGGCAGGAAGGATGGATGAGCTCCCTATTGATATAATAAAAAGGGATGGAGGTTAAGTCTGAGCCTCGGATGAGGGGGGAATATAGACACTGGGAAAGGAATCATGGGAGTCCGCCCCAAGATTGGAATGAAGGAAAGACTGGTGAATCAGGCAACCCCTCTACCTTGAATTCATAACTTGCATAATGAATTGCATCGACATCTTTGCCCGTGATCGAATGCCCCTTTCCCACGCCACCAATCGACGAATGCTGAGGAAGGAGTGAATCAACTGCTGCAACCAACCACAATACAAGACACCACCCGAGAAACTACCCAACACCCGAAAGGCTAAATAATGCCAGGAAGTGACCAAGCAACTCCAAGTGAATAACCCAACCACGACTATCTAACCAACTACCGATGAACTAATCAACAACCGAACGAGACTGAATCCAAGCGAGTGAATGAACGAGTCAGGGGTTTGTAAAGAGCAAAGGACTATCAAAAACACTACCCGGAATAGGAGTCTTGGCTTATGAGTTTGAGTTTGAGCAGGAAGAGGCATAATAGCCATCAACCGGAAGCAGTGCAAAAATTGGAGGAGAGCTTGTCTCAGCAAGTGATTGGGATTGCCGACGAGGAAAGAGTTGCCTGACCGCGAGGAAGGCCCTGGACGAGTGATTGGTCGAACATTGGAAAATGGAATACTTCCCCGTATTTTTTATTAAAACTTCTTCTTACCTTATTTTTGACCACTATTAGCACAGCTTCGAAAATCGTTATCTTTTATTCGCCTATACCTATATGTGACAAAAAAAGAAAAAAAAAAAATGGAAAACTCGATCGAAGGGAAGGCAACAATTCAGAGACGAAGATAAGGCTTGGTGGCTTGCGAGGAAAGACTAGCTAACAAGGGAACGAACAAGAGCTCCTACTCGTGTTCCTGCTCAAGCTCCTATATCAGAAGCTACATATGCTCTGACAAGACGCTTTCTATTCTCTACTGCTTTCCTTTTATTATTCTTACTGCTACTCTTAGTCCTCCCATTAACTACAGCCAAGACTCCGCCTCTATCTCCTATGCCCCGTTCTTTTGTCATTTTGAATCGTTGATTGCTTGTGGTGATTGCGGTTCATTTGTTTGTGTTATACCGGTATCCTTTCCTTCAGGTGTGCTGGCAGGCAAGGGAGGACGAGGACTGGAGTCCAACCCGAAAGTACAACAAGGATTAAAGAACGTCTTAAAGCTCGCCTCTTTGCTTTCTAAAAAAAAAAGCGGACTACGCAATAAGAGGCTCAACCATAAGCCCAACTCTAATGGTGGGGGGGAATGTTGAAAACAATCTTATTGGAAGCGGCTTTCGAGTGAGGGCAATCGTCATAGTCAGCCAGCGAGCAATCCCAAGAAAGCCAGCTACCTAGCCTTTCTTATTTCCATCGCTAGCTTAAACTGAGAAATAATAATAGGAAAAACCTCCAAGCCCCTATAAAGTAAGCTATTTCAATGTTATTATTCTCTTTCTTTCTTCTGTCCGGTACCAAAGCCACTCGAACTCGAATGCCTCACCCGCACCTACTTCGAATGCCGCATCAACTCCCTCAAACACAAGGGAGCGGGCACTGCTCTCAGCCTGTCGAAACAACAAAACAAAACAAAACAAAACTCCATACCGGAAGATCATTACCTTCTTCCTAAAACGGAATATAGACATTGGTACAACAGGAGGCTCGAGAGACAGACCTCGAGCGACACATCGTAATTTACGCTAACCTCATCAGCGTACCATCGGAGAGACTTTAGCCACATTTTAACCCATGGTTAAAGAATGAGGCGATCAAGAAAGTCCCCCCAAAAACTGGAAAAAATGTCCGAAGACCTTCTCTTTCCTTTTTATTACAAACAAAGCGAAGGCGCTACTTAGCCCTATAAAGAATGAAAGCCCGCGCGACACCCGGCGTTAACACTCCCAAATCTGGAAAAGCTAACCACAGTTTCAATGGTAACGGGAATACGCCTGACGGCGAAAGCATACAAAGATAGTGACGCTTCCATCGCTTAGATTTAGGGCAAAAGGGCGTACCACAGATACGAAAAGAAGCACCCCTCAATCGATAGGTCAAAGGCAGAGACATAGTACCAGTTACATCTATAATCTTTGATAAAATCGGGGTCTTTTCCACAAAAAAGCGTCAACCAAAGACCGGAGCATCTTAGCAGACACTGGAGAAAAATCCCGTCTCACTCCGTTGCTCCAAAATCTTTTGGCAAACTCCAAAACGAATAAAAAATGTTTTAAATGAGAGACTTTTCTTTAGATATAGTTATAGTAAACTGAAACTATTGATTATGGTAAGCGGCCGCCACCTTCTCGTCGGCGATCACCGTCGCCAAGAATGGCATAGTCGCAAAGCTTCGTCGTGCCATACACCCTCTCAGCAGCTATCCACACAAGCGTATGATGTGTAAGTGTGAATAGAGGCCAAGAACTAGAAAATCGAGGGGTTGACCCTTCGTGAACGTCACAACCGATGACCTATAGCCTTGATTATATAAACTATATGGTAATTGAAAGACTACAGAAGTAAGTATGAACGCCCAGGAAGTTGCAAAGGGAAAGGGATTTCCGAAAAACCCTGCAATCATACAGGACGTCAGGATAACAGGTAAGGAATCGATAGCAGCCTTGAGATCAAAAGAAAATCATTTTTTCTTTCCTCTCAAGTACTGCAACGGTTGGGTCTGGTTATAGGTACCATCCATTCTGAACTTTGTCAAAACCGTCATGACTCAATCATGTATAGGCCGTACCAAGGCCTGATACAAGGGTGAGCCAATAGCGAATAACCTTTTCTTCCCTGCTTCCTCGACCTTCATTCCCATCCTGCCAAGCTGAGGCTGCCAGCGCATTGTATCTAACCACACTGTGGCAAATCGATACAAGTAGCTAAACAGCTTGCTATACCATACAAAGGCATCTCCGGCCGAACGGTTAGGCAAGACTACGGCGCCTGGGTAAACATCCCGTTTACCAAACAAGACGTCGAGAGTTTCACTTAACCATTCCCCTCCTGCAGCCAAAGTGATAGCGGCTGTAGCATCCACCGGTAATGTGTGGAAGAGGGTAAGCTTTCTATGTGGATAGGACGTATCAACACCTTTTGCATCTTTTAATTTTAAAGGAAATATCTAAAAATAATAATATTGTGTTGGGTCCTGAGGACCAGGATGGCCGAAGATCAAAAATAAAAACCTAAATGTGCCAGGGGTTGATCATCGAAGCCAGGGCAATAACGATGAAGGAATTTGAGCGCTGATGTAGCTAACAGCCACCTTCATAGTCGATTCATTAGGGTCGTCACCTTCTACCCAACTAGTGGAAGTATCCACCGTTTTCTTTGTCTGTTAAGCCTCACAGCTATGGGACTTCCTAAATAAAACTGCAATCGTAGTTTATCAACCACTCACAAGACCACCAAGATCTTCGACTTAGCCCCCCAAAGGTAATCCACCCGGCCCTTCCCCAACCTATATAAGGGAAGCGGAAGATAACGAAAGGGAGACAAAGTCCTAACTAAATCATAACACACGTCTACATCATAACACAAGCTACCCATTCCATCTATCATATCAGTCGAGTCGATCCGATTCGTTCTTATCTATAGATAACGCAAGAGAGAACTTATGACTTCGCGGATGGAGAGGGATTCGAACCCCCGGTATTCCTATCAATACTTCGGTTTTCAAGACCGACTCTTTCAACCGCTCAGACATCCATCCCCTTCGCGCTTCGCCCGCCCTATCTATCCGCGCGCTGGCAGGTAGGGGCTTATCTATGTGATTCGCTACGCTTGCTTGCGCCTATCGGCGGACTCTATTGCCTGCCGGTTAGCGAAACTTTTCCGGTAGTACGAATTGCTACGCTTCGCTTGTTTCTATATGATAATATGCACCTTGGTTGCTGCGCTCCCTGCGGGTAATAGCAAGAGAGTGAAGAACGAATGATCCTCCAAACAAAACAAAAAGAGTGATTGAGTCCGACTAAAGCGAGTGAGTGAAAGGCGTGGCAAGAGAGCGAGTTCGACTCGCGAACGATCAGCAAGTGAAGGACCAATCCTTTTACGCCAGTACTGTTGCGAGACTGGTACTTGGCGGCTCACAAGCAACATATAGACTAAGGTTGCCCATCACTCACTCGCTCTTTTTTGAAGGCTCTTTCTATTCTCTTTCTAGTATGGTTCCCCCATAAGAACACTGAACGCCCAGTTTCGCAGAGCAGCTCCCTCCCCAGCCCACAGCATAGTGTGGAATCTGGATCGTTTCATCGAGCACCATTCCTTTTAGATAGAAAGGTGTTCTGACTCTATTGGATCAAGTCATAACCTACGCCTTCTACTAGTATAGTATACTACCTACTATGGAGAGACTAATCTCTTTTTTAGAGATTGGACTCTCTTACTGTGATTAGCCCCAGAAGCTGTTCCCAAGCCACTCTTATACTACTCCTTACCCTTGTCACTTAAAGGGCGAAGTCGCTGAAGCGAGTCTAAAGGCCAAAGAGTGATCTTTGAACGCTACTACGCATCCTTACTAATAGTATAGCGTAAGGTAGGTTTGGGTATAGCAGGACTTGAACCTGCGACCATTAGGTTAAAAGCCCAATGCTCTACCAACTGAGCTATACACCCAAAAAAAGATGTAGTAGTAAATAAGGATTGGTGCGGAAAAGAGGGCGGCCCCTCTTCTTCTCATCATATTAAAGGGGCTTGGGCTCTAAAGCCGGCCTTACTCAACAAGCACCTTTATTAGTAAGGTTGCTTGTTTCCACTCATTGAAGATTCTATCTACAAAACAAAAGAAGGTCAACGGGGGATACTAAAGTAGCTCTCACTGACACCATCTACGAGAAGGTGAGGTCGTCTTTCTTTCCAGCCATCATACGGTTCGCCTTAAAGCCTTAAAGACGGAGAAAGGGAGGAGCAGTTATCTATGTAATTACGGTCTTTGTTGACCGTTGTTCCGGTCAAGCACTCTCTTTTCTTTGTCCAATTCCGTCTTACCAAACAAGACTGACTTCTGACCAACCCGCGAAGGGTTGTGAGGTTGGACCAGGTACGAAGAATGAATCTATATCTGTGTACGGAAGTTGCTGGCCGGCGGCCGCTCAACTGTTCGAGCGCAATGCAGTGGTGGTTGGTTCCGATTCGACAAGGGTAGAATGCCTGGTCGAAGGTCCAGTACAGTAGGTAGCAGGTGTGTTCGTTTTGGCTCCCGAACGAGAACGATAAATAAATAGGCGATGCGCCATCCTTGCTTTGCTGCTACGTACGTTGACCTTGACTTGACGGATTCATCCAATTGAACTCACACTCAAAGGAGGACCACAAGCTCGGGGCTCGACGAAACAGAAAGTATCAGCATTCAGAAACTTCTTGGGGTTAGCAGTGAAAGAAAGAGCCCGGCATTCATTTCTTCATTCATATTCATAGCTGAGTCTACTAAAAGAGAGACCAGCCTCATCGTGGTGATTAGAGGACATCTCTGATCGTTCACCTCTAATGTGACACGTTCCCTCCCAGTTATATGATCAACGGGATCAGTCGGCTAGAGAGCGGGGCTATTCTTCTTCCGGGGGGGCAAAGTCGTCCCCTCTACTGATCGAACCCTCAGTTCGAAGGTCTTCGTCAACATGTTACGAGGCTCCAGTCTTCGGCGGGTCACCATTACTTGACTTAGAAAGGCGAACATCTGGGCAAGGGAAAGCGCAGTGCGCCTGGTGCAAATGGCTTTCTTTTTTCATGATATACCAATCAGAATGGAGGGCCCTACCTACGTACATGATTAATAGAATCACTACGTAGGGGGGGCGGTCAACTTGATGCGGGAGAGGCATGAGTGCAGTTCGATCTTTTGGTGTATTCGTTTGTAGTGAGTAGGGCCTCTTTCTCGTTGATCAGTTCGCCTCCGCTCTATTGAAAGGTCTCCATTCCTACGGCGGTTTTTTCAACGAACGCGTCTCGGGCTGGATTGACTAACCTAACCCTTAAGGGGGCCTTGCCATAGTTGGTGCTCTGCTTTAGTGTGATTGACGAAGGCTAGGCTAGGTTTGGTAATACCCAAAACAAATGAAAAGAGATCGGGGTCGATAGTTGGCAAGGAACTTGATCCCCCCCAAAAAAGGGGCAGCTGCGGTCGAACTCTAATTCTGGAAATAAGTCGGGGCCCTTTTACCAAGTTTACCGGATAGAAGATGATAGAGGGCCAACTATCGTTGCGTTGCACAAGATGAGATGGTGCCGTCTCACTTCGAGTTTCTTCCTTCGTAGTTAATTCTGATGATACGCTTCGGCGATGTTACCTACCAAATAAAAGGCCTGCTAGGTGATCGAAATCGCTCAGGTCAGTGAGGACTCACTCACTCACCTACTCCCTATCTATCTAATAATTTCTTCTATCTACTGAATTCAAAAGGCGACCCGCCGCGCCGGGCTATAAGATAAGATACAGCTGTTGTACTACTTGACTGGTAAGAAAAAGCTTACGTAAGAACTGGAAGAGTCTTGTATGTACGGTAACCCTCTCTTCCGCTATTGGTGGACTGTTGCACAGAAAGGCCGACAGAAACAACGTTTCTTAGCGCGCTTTTCAAGCGCTTAGCTTCTGCTAGCGGCGGGCGGTAAGGCCATAAAGTCAGTTCAGTTGGAAGTCTAAGCCAAGAAGGTACGAACGAAGTGACGGGCCCCTTTAGAGATAGGGTAGGGGGGTGGCTCTCTTGTGGTAGTAATTGCGAACATCTCTCCTTTTCTCTTAGCGTGCACAGTTTGCTTGCATGCCGCCTTAGGCACATCTTTCTTTCTTAGTTTCACGCTGGCCTAATGAATGAATGAAAGTCAGTCTTTTAGTAAGCGTATATAAGCAGCTGTTTAGTGTATAAGCAATTCTTTAGTGGCCGTACCGAAAGGTACGTACGGCGGAGGTTGGTTGAAGATGATGTTACGCGGCGTTCAGAACCAGCCTTGAAGTGAATAAATTAGAAAGAACGAAGAAGTAAGGAAATGAGACGACTTTTTCTTGAACTATATCATAAACAGATCTTCCCCTCCACACCAATCACGAGTTTTTCTCCATTCCTCTCGTATATCGTCGTAACGCCCTTAATACTAGGTTTTGAAAAAGACTTTTCATGTCATTTCCATTTAGGTCCGATTCGGATCCCTCCGTTGTTTTCTTTTCCTCCCGCACCTTTTCCTCGAAATGAGAAAGAAGATGGTACACTCGAATTGTATTATTTAAGTGCTTATTGCTTGCCAAAGATCCTACTTCTACAATTGGTAGGTCACCGGGTTATTCAAATAAGTTGTGTTTTCTGTGGTTTTCCCATGTTACAACTTCCGTACCAATTCGGTCGATCCGGAATGGATCGGTTAAACATTCCACTAGGGAGCCTGGTCTTGACTCTTCTGTGTGGTATTCATTCTCGTTCGGCTCTTGGAATCACATCCAGCAGTGGTTGGAACAGCTCGCAAAATCCAACCACTTCACCTACTTTATTGCCCCTAACCGTTTCTCGTACCTCTATTGAAACAGAATGGTTTCATGTTCTTTTATCGATTGGTTATTCCTCTCCGTTCGTATCTCTTTTTCCAATTTCGGTCTCGATTAGTTTACAAGATTGAATGGCCAATTCTCCTCCGGACCCTCGATTCGATTGTTTTCCAAGAATGTTGAGCCGGGTATGTAAGCTATGTATCTGGGAGGAACTTAAAAGAAGGGCTTTCGTAGAGTAGTCTTAGTCCTGTCTACCTTTAGATTGCCCCTATCTATCAACGGGGGACCCCCCGAAAGGCAAATAGGAAGCTTCAAGCGATCTGGGATCCCACCTTTGATCGAGATGAAGGTGTAGTTTTCACTAGGAATCCCAGGGTTGCCGATCAGGTGAAGTAGTCGTTTCTGGGCACAAAGGATTCACTCGCGATTATAGGCCCGCCAAAGGGAAAGCGCACAGGTCTTCCTTCAAAAGAGACAAGACAAGGTCTTTCATTGCCCGAGCAATGAACTACGTTCACGATGGGCGTTGGGGCCCCTACCATTAGTTGTCTATAGGGATCTGGGATTTGGTATTGAATCAATCCTTAACTTCGTTTAGTCACTTCAGAAGTCATATAAAATACCTAATTCTATTGAGTTGATTCCATCCCCTTGACTTTGTTTACATTCAGTAGCAGCTTGCTGGTGTCCCTTCAGGTCAGGAACTCCTGCAATAGGCAGCTACCCTCATAAAACTAAATAACACTACTCTCATCCCTCCCCCGAGGTAGCTACTATATGTATTCGTGCTTCTTAAGTCGATGTTGACCTGTATATAAGTCAGATGTTATAAGGGGAAGCTTCCCATAATATGAGTACTCTTTCAGTCAAGTAATACCCCTTAGCCTTTATTATAGTATAGCTAAGTAGCTAAGAGCTTCTGGTAATTTAAAAACGTAGGGATCGAGTTGTTTTGCGTTAATGGGGCTTTGAGGGATGTCTTCTGTTTCCCTTATCAAGCAAGCCACACTTAATCGCCCTTGATGCCATCTTGGCGGTATCGGTGTCCAGTCCCCCCCCTATTAGTAAAGCTTTTCAGTCAGCGAGCGCTGTTGGTAAAAGAACTTCTTAGCAAAAACGTCTGCTAGTGGGTGTATTCTTCTGAGAATTACACGAGCTCCTTTGGCAGAAAAGCGGAAACGTCCTTCGTCCTCCACTCGCCGGAGACTAGGGGGGTCTGGGATTTGAGAACACTGACTGACGGCACTCAATTGACGGGACTTCGAGGCGGTGACGGTATACCTATACCGACGGAACGAAGGCACGAGCCCCTACTAATAATCGAAAGGGGCGGAGACCGCAGCTTGATACGAGTACGAACTGCACTATACCACAAGCCTATAAGCGTTGAGAGCCCAGGTCAAGGAGCTCTCTCAAACAGAGAAAGGGAACTCAAAAGCCAGAAACCTCCGAAGACGAGCTATTAAAGCTCTTAAGTCGAGGAGCGGAGTTTCAACTCGAAAGCCGGCCCGACCCGAAGCAGAGTGAACTATCTAAAAAGCCCAGGGCAGGAGCTATTACGACTCAAACAGGTTGCTTGCTTCCTATATCGAAAGCCGAAAGCACCCTTACCCTTACCTAGGCCAGGGAATCATAAACCAACTCTGCTTGAGTCATCAGAGGAGCTATTCCTGCATTTGTTGACTCTTGAGCTTCACGCAAACACAATGGCGTCAGTGCGAAGTAAAACACATCACATCAGCAAGGGATTGGGGGCAGGAGAATAGCATAACATAATATAGTTCAATCCTGTTTAGGAAGATCGCAGCCATAAAGAAAGGGGAAGATCTTATCTTGACGGAATTCGATTAAATAAGAAGAATAGCTAGAAGGGAGGAATGAGGGTTCAAGCTTGACTTTCTTCTTTCTATAGGGCGGAACAAGCACTCGTTCCCACTGCACTTGTTACAGCTGATAGACTCAAAAGTAAGGGAACGTAAAAGCTGTCTTAAACAAAACCTTCACCCGCTCTGCAATTTTTCCAGCGTAGATGAATCACCCATTCCCTCTGTATGTTCAAGCGCCATCCACTTGTGAATACTACAACCTGCCCACCGTAATCAAGTAATTAAACATTCACTAAGCTTCCTTTCAATTATCCCATATTATAATATAATAAGGAAGACATAGTGCTTGTTGATGGCCACGATTCCAATATGGCCCTCTGACCTTTCTTTTTCCCCGTGAATAGCTCGGTTTATGTGCGTCTTAATCATGGCCACTAATCGACCGGTCACGCTGGTCAGCGGCATTCATTCAGTTGTCCTGCTCAGATGGATGAGACAGTTCCCACTTGAAGCATGCTTCAAGTCTAGCTTTGAGACATCTATTACTGCAACCGGAACCTTCATTCCTTATTGTTGCAATTCCATGCTAGCGAGTTTCATGTCGACTTGCGGAACAATCACATCAATATTCACGAAAATCGAAGAACTGGAACTTGATAACGAACCAGGAAAGAGAACCTGGCCAAAGGATTTTTTTTTACAATGTATATGTCTTAGTTGACAAAGCTGTTTACGTAATAGGCTGCTGGCTAGAAACATAGGAATTTGGAATGTTGAGATGACTGGTACGTTTATCGAAACACTCGAGTAGATGCTTTCAACAAGCCCCACTCAAAGATAGCTAATGAGCTAGCTCTTTTAAAAAGGAACCAGCAATACTGGATGCGATGTTTGGAACAAAAAGACCACCAAAGGTTCCCGAAATGTTCGCAAATGACTTGTCATATGGCCGTACAGAAGAACACGCAGACATGGACAATTAAAAAAAAAATGATTTATTAGACTCGGGTTCACTCCAAAAATGGAAGAGCTTAGCAAAGAAAGAAGAAAAAGGGTGACCTCCGTTTTGGTAATGAAAAAAAGATCCCTAGCGGTTGTTCTGACATGTGATTAACCGAATCAGCTGCGTAGCCCTCTTTCACAGGGGAGGTGTGGCGGCATAGCCTGCTTCCAGAAAGTCATTCATGTTGAAGGTGGTCGCCCATTTACTTCGTTTTAAGCACTTCTTCTTATATGCTCACTTCGATGCTCGATTTTTGCCTTGCTTCGGGCCCTCGCCCGGAGAAAGCTGGAGACGTTGCAGACATGTCCCAAGCAGAACGACCATGCTCGGAAACCACAGGTGGCGTGGAAGACAGGTTCCCGAACAGAATTAGTTGAAAGCGAAAATAGAGAGTCCCAGAAAGAGAAAGAAAGGGTGAGCAAGGAAAAAGGGGCCCATCGACTGGGTAAACAGAGTCTCGGAATCAAAATGAGAATCGTCGAGGCTATCCTGCATCCCCTACCCTACGTCTTTAAAAAAGAATGACCCTATTCTAATATAAAATAAAATCCTGCCTTCTTGGCTTGTTTCATTCTTAATTCCATAAATTTATCAAATATAATAAAAAAGAAGCAAAAACAGAATGAAACTTTGTATGCTTAACAAACCCATTTCGGAGAGCATCTGCCTGGTCCTTACCAGCCAGTTTTGAGTGCCAAAATTGCTTAAATAAAACGACATCATAAGGTTCATTCGCACGTCACATCCACGGTACAAAGGTTCTCCCTTTTTTCAATGCCATCGAAAGTGTCATGTGGCTTTCATTCGGGTCGAATCACTGAAAGTCGATCTTTTTTTGGTCTTTCTTTTGCACTCCTTGAGGAAAAGACCCCTAGCTCTGGTTCATACATGTTTATATATATGATAGAAAATCTTTTATGTTTAGCGGTCATTCTTAGAAGTTCGTTTGAGAACGGTCGAGACCCTCGCGGGCATCCTGTAGGTTCACCACTGGACTTGTTCAAACCTTGGTCTATGGCAGCGGCGGTAGGAGTCGCAGAACTTGCATCGTGATTCCCGAGACTCCTTGTCGAATAGAGGGCGAGCTCCGTGCGTGAGCAGCGACTAAGCTTAATCCAATTTTTCTTAACAAGAATTTTGTACGCTTGAAGGCCCATCCTCTACGGCAGGGTACAGAGACGAGGCCTTTGATCCACTTTACATAAGGAAATGCAAATCAATCAACCGGGGAATCAATCGGTCGAATAACAATTATTTCTAGTAGCACCCACGACAGAATGTACGGAATATCAAACTTTTTTTGGGACGGAGGCACGCGTGCTAAAAAAAAACATCAACTTGGAAGCGCCATAATAGAATAAAGAAAAAGAATGAATACGCCAGCAGACGACCCTGCTCGAAATCCGTTTTTCAGGTTTTCCTTTAAGAGAAGTCTCGGATCAGGACTTGTTTCAATAGCCTTTCGGAGGAGTGAACCATCAGGCAGAATGGATACCGAGTTCGGGGGGCAGGTTATAGCTTTCGAGCGAGACAACTCATCAACGATTGGTGCAGGATTGACCACTCAGCTATCCAAGTTACGTAAAAGACACATTTTGAAGTTTTTCCCTGCCTCATGAGGGCACACTTTGAGTCCCAAACTTTCTGTCTTAAGCAAATGCTGGAAGTCCAAGATGGTGGTTTGGAACATCCAAGAGGACAGGACACCTGATCTACGCTCTCTTCCCTTGGTAAAGAGGAATTATAAATCTAAATCAATCATTTGATCAAACAAAAAAAGTACTTGGGCCTTAGAGGCAGCGGCTGGGGAAGCGAAGGGAATAGGAAGACCAGGAACGAAGTCACTCGACCAAAAGAAGGTCTTATTTTAGTTCAAAGCGAGGAGCCAGAGACAGATTGCAATTGCAAAAGCCAACTCTAAGAAGCAGCTTTACTTTAAAGAGGGGCACAAAGGAGATAAAAAAAGGGGAGCTTAACATATAGAAATCGGTTACACACTAAAGGAAAGATAGATTCTAGTTAGCCTACCCGACTACACAAGATATTCTACATGTGGTTAACAAAAGAGTCACTGGTTATTGGCCTCAAGGCAGAGACGAGCTGACTAGACTCTTTTTCGAAATTGCGTAAGTAATAAAAGAGAAAGGGCTGACAGTTGCTATTGAATCAGCTGGTATAGAAGAGGCTAGTACACAAGCTACTAAAGCTAGCCAGGGAAGTGGGACAGGAACCTTAACCATCGACTTCTGACTTGCCTTTTCTTGGTCGGTTCGAATCCGGCCCAGTCCTAGGGACGCACGTGACAGACGTTCTTGTCACTAAAATCTGGAGTAACAAGCCGGCTACCAGCACGGAGCCAAAGGATCTTGGTTGAAACTTTGGCACTGTGGGCACCAGCTAACGTAGGTGACCCTTCAATAGATTTGCATGAAGGCTCCCCTTTACCTTTGGTAGGCATTACCCCTATCTCACCAAATGTCGGGACAGAGGTACTGGTGTGAAGAGGGCTGGTTTTCGAGCGGAATTCTCCCTTTTATATATAAAGCTATATAGTTTCAATGGCAGTTGCCTTCGGTGCATTTTCAGTAAAAAGAATATAAAAATACCTAGCCAGCTTATCTAATCTCCCAGACTTTATCGAGCCTGTTCGAGGGGTTGTAGTTCCACCCATCCTAACTAAGCTCTTCAATTGCTAATGCCGTACTTGGGGTTGGGGTTTTAGAAGGAGTGGAAATTCTAGATTGAGTTCTCTTTGCTGTTCTGTCTCTCGCCCTTCCAGTCCATCGATTGTTAGTTCTCTTGAAACTTCTGTTAGTTCTCTTGAAACTTCTGTTACATCCCTTAAGTAAGTCTTAAGGGTAGATAGCGCTCTAACGATAAGATTCAAGGGCCTTCTATTTAGTCGATGCTTGTTTTTCCTTTGATGGAGAAGTAGTAGTTGCTTCTCTCTTCAAGTTCAAGCGAGTTGTTGGAGTGCTTTTGTAAGAAGCCCCTCCTGTTGGCGTGCTATAAAATGGAATTTGAGTTATAGGCCAATGCTAAGTGTTCCATGCCGTTGGATAGTCGGTTCGAGGGCAAGGAAGGAAGTTATCATTTTTAAGCCTGCGAGCTAGTAATTCCTCTCCTCGATAAAATGGGCATACCTTTTGATTTCCTTCGCTTCGTAAAGTAAACGACAATGGAAAGAGTGAAAAAAAGAGTGGAAGTTGCCCCTCCTAGGGTTCCAATTTAAGTTTGAGGTTACATTGGAGTCTCTTACTAGTCCATTTCTAATCCTTTTTAGCCAGTTTCCTTCTATCCCATTGAAGCAGTTGTACCAATTGCAACAGTCTTAAGGCCATTAGTTGGAGTGCTAAGTGCTGCTTTGGCAGTCGAGTTTTTTATTACATCCAGTGCTACATCTAGAGGTCCAGTCCCCTAGGTCATTTGATATCTCTAGTCTGAGTTCCGTTCAACAAGCCAGTTCTGTTAGATCGCTTACAGTCCCCGTAGTGTCCAGTAGCTGTCTCTTTTTCTTACCTTAACCTTAGGCAAGCGAAAGACATAGGCTTGAAATAAAAGTTAAGATATCTCCATCCGGTGGGAGTTGCTATCCATATAGTTCCATGGCAGTTCTACTTGCAGCCATTGAGAGTTCTCTTGCATCCGCTTTCAATCCAGCAGAGTAAGGGGCAAAAGGATCTGACGCAAGTTGGAGCTAAGGATCGACAGAAAGCTAGGGTTTTTCGTGCTTCTCCCTTATTATCCTTTTCTAAGGAACTAAGGAGTTAACGATATCTCGCTTAAGGAGATATCTAGCCAAGCGATTCACCTGATCCAGACACGCCAATAGGCGGGTTTGAAGATAGTAAGTAAGAGTAGTGGCATTCTCATCAAAAGGATAAGTAAGTTCGCAATCCAGTGATAAAGTGAAAAAAGGTGCTTTTTTCTGCGCATATTCCCTGGTGAGGATATGCATATAATATTTTAGGTATTAGAGTGCATCAAGATTATAGGTTACAGTTTATAATCTATAGGATTGATTCTGGCTTCTGTAGGACTACTAACTAGACTATGCTTTCTCTCCGGGCCTTTGCTAAAAACGTTGGAAGGAAATCTGTGCGAAGGCTTTCTGTGGGTAAGGCAAAGGTAGATGTAATATTGCGATATGTGTCTTACCTTGGTAATTCCTTTATTTACCTAGTGGGTCTAACTTTTATGTCTAAGGAAGAGGAGAATCGCCCTAAAGAGCCTGCCTAGTCCTTCTCGAATCCTGAGAGTTCTGTTCCATTTCGTAAGCGAGTGTTCAGTGTGAAGTACTTCCATTCGCCCCTCCTCCAATTGCGGACTCCTTGTCAGAAGAGTTATCAAGCGCAAGGGAAAAGACTAGCAAGCCAATTACAGTCTTAAGGGTTGGTGTTAGAATTCTCTTCTCATTGGATCCAGTTGGAATCGTAGTTCTCTTTGCTGTTGTGCCAAGCGAGGGAGTTCTTTGATAACTCTACCAATAATTAGGGTGCAGGCAAGTTTACTCGCTTCTCCTCGAATTGCATAAGAAAGATGGTTCTGGAGAGAAATCCTACCCGCAAGCATTTGCTTATAGAATGGTGGAGGGAGGAAGAGGTAGCAATACATTCCGCCTGATGCTTGATCACAGCATTCGTGATATATCAAATGAGCTCTCCGATCTATGATGAATAGTTCCTTTTTTTTATAGGATCCTATTTCTTTCTAGTCCAGCATTTTAATTGGACCTTTCTCCTTGGCTTCCTTTTTGGAATATTTTCATCCGGGATTGGAACGACCTATGTTGTAACGGAGGAGAGAAGGTGAACCAGCTTCCTTTGGTCGCCTCTCCCGTCTGGTCGAGTAGCTTTCGCTCCTTCCTACTTACTTTATTATAATATAAGCGGCTACGTGGCCTATTGGGAGTTTTTTAGTAATAGTGGGAGCTTTCGGAAATCACTTTGCAGGTCAAGATCATAGGAAGAGGGAAGAACAAGGGAGAAGATCTTTTTTAAAAGAAGACAAGACGATTCCAAAACAAAAGAAACTCAAAACGGAGAATAGGATGCCTTAAAGGTAAATAAGAAAGATCATAAAAAAAAAAAAAAAAAGAAAATAGCTGCCTAGCCCGCGGGAAACAGAAGGTTAGGTTAGGAAGGGAGAAAGGATATTTACCAAGACTACTGAAAGAGCACAGATTCGGCTTGGGAGTTCTCACTCAGGCTACTAATCTCCTCTTCTCCTACTCATAAGAACCAGAACAGAACAGGCATTCGTAATCGTCCCTAACCTCTGTCTCTAACCTATTCCCTTTCCTCTGTCCTTTTACCCTTTGAACAGCAAGCCGGAACTGGATTACATTTTTATAGAGAAAGCTATCAATGGTCACATTGAGACGGGAACAGAAGGGAAGTTCGCCCTCCAGTTCTATTCCTTTGGATGAGACGGTGGTGAGCAATCGATAGAGAGCAAGGGATGCTAGCGCTCTTCTACTCATATTCCTTGCTTCAGTTGGTTCAGGAAGCTTTGGCATCGAGACGCATTACGATAGCTATAGCTAGGCCGGGTGGGATTCTCTCTCTATCTAATGGTTATGAATAAAGTGATGAATCAAGTGGATCCTTTGCCCCTTACCTCAGTAGCTGGGAAGGCAGGCCCTTAGCTTCAACTAGTTCAGTTTGAGTCTTTCTCAGGAGTAGTTGCATTGCTAGTAGGCAGAAAATCAGTAGTGCGTTAGCTTATCTGTTCATTTTTAAACAACCCTTGTTTGTGCTCCTTTATCTTTCTAAGCCGCTCTCGCTAGCAGGGAATCTAGTTCAGCAAGGTCCATAGGGTGAGCTCGCTTGAAGCTGGGGCGCGTCTGGTGGTATCGTATATAAGATCACACGGCTGCTTTTAGGAGCGATCTGTTTATCCAACTCGAAATATCGTAAGAGAAGAAGAAGAATCTGACGCCAAAAATTCCCATGTCTTTCTTGGTGTGATCGTATCAGCTGTTTTGCTTTTAAATAGGTTGAAGTCAGTTAATCAGACTAGGTCTTCTTTGCAATCATAGGCTCTGGGACAGATGACTTGACTTTCTGGTGAGTTCATTGCCGGTGTTACAGATAAAGTAACTGTGAAATCATTCCCTGTTGTCAAAGTAAGCGGTGCTAGTTCTGTTACAGAAGGGCTTGCAAAATTTCCACCCTTTGTGCTGTTAATTAAGCGCTATTCTTTACAGTCCATAGACTCAGGCCTTTACCTCCTCTTTAATCTGTGTATGTACTTTCTTGAAAGAGAAAGATAAAGTAGCTTGACGCAGGAAAGCATTGTAGAGTCCCCACCCTTGTTTACTTCGTTCACAAGTCCCCTACGATGAGAGGGCGGCCAGTTCGAATCTAGAGAGTGGATCAACTACTTCCGTTCTGCGCTCGGGTAAGGCCAGGCGGAAACTCCTTGACTTTAGAAGGCGGCTTAGCTTTAGCTGCGGGTGCGTATGAAAAAAGTAGGGATGAAAGCCCATTTCCGTACCATTCATTCGTAGAAGGGGCGGGGCATAGCTTCATTCTATAAGTTTTACTATAATCGGGCTACCTGACAGGGGAAGACTCAAGGTAAAGGCTTAGTGCCAAAGAACCTACTCTTGAAAAAGAAATTGAGAGTTCCCCGGTAATTCCTTCAATAGCGGCTCTAATGTCAAATGAAAACCTTCAACCCACTAGCACAACTGCGGTTAGTGATTCAATCACAACGGGTAGACCAAGAGCAGTGCTTTATTAATAGTCGTGGGGGTCTGGGTCTAAGGATCTCAGCTAAATGAGTTAGGGACCAAGGTCTATAGACTGGCGCCTTCTATTTGCAGTAGCCGTCCATACTATATGGGCTTGGAGAAATAAGGCGGAACATGAGCCCAGTTAGGCCGTCCAAGCCCACTTTGGAAATAAAATAATGAGAAGGGCGAACGCAGGCCATAGCGCCAATAAGAAGCAAATATCTAACCACAGAAAAGAAAAAGTTCTGGTCCATTTGACTACCCCACATGATGATTGGGTAAAAATCCATCTTATATTTAATCTCGAAGTCCTCATATAGCACTTATTCCAATCCTGGATGGGGGATCACTTGTAGGAATGACATCATGCTCATCCATGTTCCACACGGCCAAGGAAGCATCGTTTTGTAATCTCATTATGGGTCGTTCTTCGGAAGTCGATAAGAATAGTGTAAAGGCACTCAAAGAAAGATAGAATCCTTTTCCCGAAAGGGCCATAAGAAGGGAGGCATTGGAGTATCTTGAACTAAAAATGGTGTCTGTCAATTTGAATTTAGAAAATGCACGCTCTCGTTTTGACAAAGTTTTAGTAGAGCAGGTTCTTAGGTACTGGCTCAATCTATTACAAGAGCACAGGCATCGCTGCCATATATATACAGAATTCCTATCGCATTTTCGTGGCGAAAGTGAAGTGTGAAATACTATTTGTCTAGGCTTGTCTTAAACTTTATGTCGATCCCTGCTTTGGTCTCTGGTTTGATGGTTGCACATGTGGTCCATTTTCCCACGTAGTTCGTCGGTAAAACCAACGATTCTCTTCTCAAAGTAATAGAGAGATCCTTTTCTAGTTAGACTTCTATCAATACAATGAAAGAACCATCCCTTCCCTATTTCTTTGTCCTGTCAGATAGAAAGAAAATTAGACCCCAGTCCTTCTTGACCACTAGAGGGGGTGGGGGTGAAGGGAGGTTTACATCCAACAAAAAAAAATGCTCTCGTGGAACATCCTGATTCTTCAGAAAAATTCATTATCATCAAGAAGATTTGCAGCATGATTAAGCACTATTGGAATGAAAGAGGTGTAGCTTTTGATAAATCAAAGACAGAAGAATATGCACACTCCTCTCATTCTAATAGTCAAAAAAATGTAACCCGTATGCAAGCTAAAAGATACCCACAATTGGGTGGTACTGATTCTAAAAAAGCAGAAAATGAGATTCCGCAAGACTCTCCTAATCCAAACCCAGAGGAACCCACGGATTGGGGTTAGGAGATTTTGATTGCTTGGTTATATTCCGAAAATCCCCGGGTTCACCAAGAAATAACCCGAAATTTGATCTTGGTCTATTTGAGATTGTTCTTTTTAATCGTAATCAAAGATGTTTTCTTGTCTCTCGTTTCTTTTATGAATAAATTGAAGAACCTAATGGATTTAAACTCCGGGTGACTGCTACGAAATATTATTCTATTCTAGTCTAGTTTAGGAAGTTTTGCTGCAGTCGATTCTTCTATCATTGGATTTTCAGTCTTGGAAGTAGTGAAGCGGTTGTCCGATTGATTGAGTAGTCCATGGCCAGTGAAGGAGCTTTCGGGTCTATACCCATAGCCCTCTCGTCTAGGGGATAAAACTGATGACTCAAAGCCTATCGTATCAGTCTTGGAGTCAGCGCCTAATTCATTTGTCGTCCTATAGCTTGGGACTGGGGTTCCGCTTGTAGTACCCTTGGCCATGCCTTCTAATCGGCTAATCCTTCTTGCTGGAGTTGTTGTACCAGCTCAAGAAGCAAGTGCTGATTTCTTCCTTTTGGTATTGAAGCGGCTCATTCTTTCTGGTTCACGACCGATCTCAAAGTGCTTTCTTTCCTTCTAGCTTGACTTGTTCTATTAAATATGTGTCTTTGTTGTAAGCGGACCTAGCAATCATCCTCTCCCCCCTTCCCTCAGGGGAAGTGTAGGCATCAGAGAGGCCCCGTGCAGTGCTTGCCTTTCTACCTCTCTCCGTATTGCATTCATCCCCATCTTTCCGTTCTCTTATAATGAATATAAATAAATATATTATATAGAACGAATGTGAGCTCGGAAGGAAATGGGTCTCTCCAACTCGTACTTTGCAACCTAGATCTTAGTATGTACGGGTATCGATAATGGAAGAGACTAGATCAAATAGAGCAATTTGTAATGCTCTCTTCCTTCCTGTCCTAAATAAGGTCAGTCTCATCGGCAGGCATTCTTCTTAGTTCTGAGGTATCTAATGCTGTCTTTCCAGATTGATTCTTATATAAGAAGTATAAATAATTGTTGCTACTACGGTTAAGAAGACTCTTATTATGTTATGGACAGTCCAGGAACGAGACCTTCACCTAACCCTCAGAAGGTTGGCTCGTTGTTAACAAGCAAATGCGAAGGAAAAGGCTTAAATCTCACATTTCGATGTCACTGCTGAA
Organism: Gossypium hirsutum; assembly: GCF_007990345.1. Lineage (NCBI taxonomy): Eukaryota > Viridiplantae > Streptophyta > Magnoliopsida > Malvales > Malvaceae > Gossypium > Gossypium hirsutum. Next base: position 149,404 of record NC_027406.1, on the reverse strand, counting down.
TGTGGTTGCTTGAAAGGAAAATTTCACATACGGAAGAGAGAAAGCAGTCTTAGCAAGAACCCTTTTTAGGGTAACCCTAGCCGAGGAGCTTCTTTGGCCAGTTGCTTCATGACATGAAAGAGAGGAACTGCTAGTCTTTAAGCTTGAAGGGCCTAGCTCCAATGATTTTGACTTCTTACTTCTTCTCACTCAACTTCCTTAGAGAACAGCGAGAACTCGAAACCGATAACAACCCTAATGGGTTCACCCATCAACAGCTAGAAAACCATTTTTTCAACAACGAAGTAGCAACTACCTTAAATCAGCTATTAATACGGTTAGCCCCTTCGGGAAGAACCCAGAGAAAATAGCTATACAACAAGAGACATTGCCCATACAAAGACTTGAGGTGACTAGCCTTAGGGCAATAAGGAATGTCGGGATGCTAAAGAGATATTGCCATGAGACTAGTGCAAAGAAGTAAGAAGAAGTCAAAGTGAAATCTGTTAATTAATTAAATATCTGTCTCGCCCTTAGCTTGCAAACAAGCCCTTTATCAAGCAGGCGTCTAAGAATAAGTAGTCCCTGCCCTTTCGATTGTTATTGGCTTATTCTCTAGCATCCGATTGTGGGCATCAACATTTCAGTCCCTGCTTTGGCTCTTTCTCTAAGACCGTGGTTAAGAAGTTCCGTCGCCTTACTCAGCATTAGATGCGGCGTAACGACTCTTTTTGCTTCCTTCTGGAGGCCTTTCTTAGGAGTGAACTTCCTTGTCTTAAAAAGGCTCTATAAGGGTCTCAGTTCTTTGATCGAGTTTAGGTTTTTATTCCTCCAACGAAGTCCTTTGCTGGGGGCAGAGTGCGTCCATTCTTTTTTAGTCGAGTCAGGAGATCCGCTGCTCAGTCGGACAGCTTCCGTCAAATCGTGAGTTCGGACTTTAGCCCTTGATTCGGACTAGCAATTAGGAGATCGTCCTCGGACAAAGAGCTCAAAGCCTTAGATTTCATGCGGACTTTGGATCAAACCGCTTTCTTTGGCAGAGCACTAAAATAAGTAGAGACACAGGGAATATGGCAGCTAAAAAGATCGATTTTTTGTGTTATACATACTTGTCTGATCCATTTGAGGAAGACTTCTCTTCTTCCGCTGTGAACAAATCCCCGGCATCATGATCCGCTGCTCAGATGCATCTATAATAACGAACAGCGCTTCCGCAAGCCATTGGGGGAAATTCCAGAACTTCCATTTTCTTTCTTCTACACTAGGAACATAGTCGCGGTTGTCGCTTCGCTTCCTTTGCCACCGGCCATCGAGATCAAATCAGAGCTCAAACCTAGATTGCGCGAGATCTTTCAACGAGGAAATTCAACGAGCGAGCCAAAGAGAAAAAGAGCTCTTCCAAATCGAATAAAGAAGGGGTCCGGAGGTCCGACCAGACTACGGCTACGGCTCCGAGTGAGGAGGGCGCTATCTAGCTTCAATCGAGATCACATTTCACTAGGCAATCCAGTTGCCACTTCACTAGCAGCCGCAAAGGGCGAAGGAAAGTCGGTGATAAGCAAGAAGAGAAGAATTTGAAAGAAGAAAAGGTAAGTCCCGAGAAGTACTTCACTTAGCCTTTCTCTAGTAGTGAGGAAGGAGGGGAAGAGTACGAGAGCTAGTTAGTTGCTAACCGGAAGAGAAGGGAATCGAAGAATCCCATTTGGCTTGGTTGCAGGAAAAAAAGTCTAACTAGAAATTTCTTAATAAAAAATCAGCGGGGTAGAGGAATTGGTCAACTCATTCGATTTCTAGTGGTCCAAATTTCGGGCCTTATTCCTTTCCGATCGCACTCAAAGTTGTCACAGAATGGGATTAGGATTTGCATCAATCAACTATAGTATAACCAATGGTGCCGATCACCCCTAAAATGGTTCGAAGTCCCTGACTGAGGCCGTTGCATTACCTAAAGCCTCCTAGCGAGGAAAGCTAAATCTGTTCCAGAGATACCATGGTAGTAAGGCCATGAAGGTCTTCACTTGGTCACCACCTCCTTTGCTGCAGGTGAGAAAGGGCCTTGCTTTCTGCTGGCCTGATTAGTAGTCAGACTGATGATCTACCCGTCTCCGAGGGGTAGACCAGCCGGCAACTCCTACGGCAAAAGATATGCGAACTCTTCCTTAAGCAGTGCTATGCTTCATCCTCAAAGTCAACGGTTCTAGCCTCCTGAACCGTCAAAATGGACTTATAAAAAGCCTCTTCTGCCCGATTTTGGCCGTTTTACTCATTTCTTTGATTACCTGGGCATAAGACTGCCCGCTCCACCACGTGCATAAACTAATGATCTCATGATAGGCCAAAGCGTGACCTTTTTTCTGGCCAAACTCTGTGACAGGGATATAAAAAAGGGTGTAATCCCGATTTCTCTAAAGTGCTACGTCTTTTCCCGGCCATCATGCATCGCTCCAACCTCCTATTGCCACAGCCTTACAAGCAAGAAGTGAAAAATCTCATCTCAATAAGGGGCCTGACTGCCGTTCCCAGCTTAAGCGTCTACACCTCCCAACAAAGTGAATCTTATGGAACCTCCGATAGGGACTTGGATGAGGCCCGCCGACCTTCTCCACCTGCTCTGTAGATGGAACCTTCGTAGACACTTTCGATAATCATTTTGGTCTTTTTGCCGGGCACACCACATTCGAAAGAGATCCCTCAGACTCCAGTCTTACCCCGTCTTCTTAGGATTAAGGTTGCAGCACAGTTTAATGTAGAAGTGGCTATGATTGCAAAGAGCAGAAGAAATGTATTCTAATAAGATAATAGTTGAGAGCACTGCTAGAAAGATAAAGATGGCGATAAGAGATTCGTTCTGTCTTTCTTCACTTCTTCTCTTCTGTATTAGTTTTCTCGTCTAATGGGGAAGCCATGTCTTTTCAAGGCGGTTTCTTCTATATATAATGAATCCCCCCTCTCGGCTATTGAGCCAAGTGGGAAAGTCAGTCTTACTCTTATGTTATAGAATCTGCTCTTGCTCTCAACCGGGGTAGGTATTTGTTGGTTTTTCCTAAAAAGGACGGTGTTGTGTTGTCTGCACTATTTACTTGTCTAGGAAAATCGAATAGGTATGGAATGGGAATGAACTGAAAGAAGCAAGCGAAACGATCCGCGGCGGGTGGACGAACATCTTGCAATAAAGAATGTTCTCCTACTCACAAGCACCGACTCTTGTTGGTGCGATCAACCACGAAAAGTCAGTAATAAAGAATATGTGCTCCTCGCTCCCGCTATGGTTCGATACGATATGGTTTGATTGGTCCAGCCTTTAGAAACTAACTATCTTCTCTTCCCGTTGTTAGTTCTCCTTCTTTTTGGTCTTATTCCTCCTTCAAGTGCAATAAGAAGTAGGCTTGCTGCTACTACCGGTCTGGGTGGACTGGAAGTGCATAAGTAGTTGCGTCAGCTGTTACTTCTATTACAGGAAGAAAGCGTCTTTAAGAGAGGAAAGAGAAGGTCAAATAGGACTTCTGCCTTAGAGGCTGGAGATTTGTAAGGTTGCTGAGGAGCTAGTAGTTCTTTTAGAGATCCCCAAGCGTGCTACGTCCCTCATCTTAGTAAGTTGGTAGAGTGAGAAGAGGAAATCCGGAGATAAGGAAGCTTTCTGTCTTCTGTCCTGCCTGCTCCTTGCTTTGCTTGGGCAATTGACATTGTCTTCGATCCAGTGCTCTTAACCTCCCTATCGTTGTATTAATTCCAAGGACTGGTAAAATATCTTTTTTTCTAATAAAGAACCTTTGAGTTGGGGGTTTTAGACTATAAGCTCGAAAAGGTTACGCGTAGGATTTCGAGCTCAGGGTAGAAAGAAGGACTGAAAATAGTGGAGACTGAACCCTCTACGGAGATGATAGAAGATATGACCCGCTCAATCGATACGATAGAAGAGGAAGCTTGCTTACTCTCTTCACTCTTCTCGGATGATAAGTCGAGCTAACCTATCCCATCAGCCCCTAGAGTTCACTTGTCTTTGACTTTGAGTTCATTACTTTATTCAGGTCGAAAAGAATGACGGAGTTTAGCGGATCATGGAGCAGGTTCTCAAGCAATCCCAGAAGTGGGATGCAAGAAAGTTATAAGTATAGAAGGTTGGAAGTTTCCCAGCCCGGGGGGAACTGACTATTAATGCTAATCCATTAGTTCTAGCTCGAAGTTAGCTGCTTGGCATGAGTAGCTTGGCTTGCTCATGCGGGGCTTTGGAAAGAAAGTAACAAGGGAATGAATATACTAATCTTCTAAACTCCTCTAGCTAGATAAGTTTTTTTATTTAATTAAAAAGTAGATCGGGAGTTCAAGCAGATGTTAAATTAGGGTGAGCTTTACGATTCTAATCTACAGGCCACAACGCTAAACGAAATCCTGAGTCTCGACCAACCAATGTGTAGCTGCCGGGCGTAACGGCTTATAGAGCTCAGTTAAAATAACAGGATTCAAGCTTGCTTGTGTGTACGTGCTTGTTCTAAGTAGATGTAGATGTGAAGGTGCCTAAGGAGCTGCCCTCAGCCCCTGAAATACGTTGTTAGAGGCGTTGGCTATTCGATACAGGCGATTTAGCTACGAGGGTTTGATGGAATTAAAGGAAAGCGGGCACTAAAAGAGATTGAAATGGAGACTTCCCAGTGGTTCCTGCAATGAGGTTGCTCTGCTGCCTAACCAGAAAACGAGAAAGGTCTAGCGGGCTTAATGAAAAAGGAGTAATCCAGTTCCGTAGTTCCATTGGTCAAGTAGTTCCGCGAGCCAGCCAATAGAGTAAGGAATAAGAAAAAGAAAGGAGCCTGGGGATAAAGTGATGAGCCCGAGATGTTATAAAGCTTTGGGTTTGACTTTTTCGTCTGCTTTGTATGAGTCGACGTATGGAATGCGCCAAGACATGACTTTGTATGCCATGGCACTGAGAGAAAGACACAGGAGAATTCCCCTTTTAGGAAGACCTAGTAGCTCAGGATCTCTCAGTTTCATTTGCTTTGTAGTTGATCCCGTCGTACCGGATTCATAGGCTTGGATAACGCTTTCACTGCCTTCGCTAAAGGGAGTTCCGCTAAAGCGAGTGAAGCATTGCATTGTATGCCGATGCTTGTGAATCTGCTCTTTGATCAGCTCACCATCTATAGAAGGAGCCTGAATGCGCTGCTGCTGCTTGGTTTGCATGACTTCGCTTCGCTCCTTCTTTCGAAGACTGAAAAGACCGTCAGACTTATAGACATAACACATACGGGAGAGAGAGCATCTAAAGACAGAGGAATTCCGCCCTAAAAGAGGATTTATTGTTGTGGGGGACTAATACACCACCTGCAAGACCATAACCTACATAGAAGACTTCGATTGCTGGCCGTAAATAGGCCAAATAGGGGAATGAGTCCAAGGCTAGACCCTAAATGCCGCCTACAATTCCACTTAGAAAAAAAGAGAAAATACAAGATAAAGACTCACGGCTTTAAAAGAACGAGCTTAAGGAAATTTTTTCAACTAAAAAAAGGGCCTTGGCGCTTACCACCTTTAATACCAATAACAGGATAGGGAAATGGTGCCCCACCCTGGCTTTCGAAGGCTTTTTCCGAATGGACGGACTACTGACCTGACGGATACAAAGAGAATGGAAGGCTTAGAACGATAATCGAAAGCAGCGAAGACCCTGACTCCAAGATCTAGGATTCATTCGCTGACTGATAGGATGGAAAGGAAAGGATTAGCCCTTAGCCAGATTGTACCACTTTGAAGACTTCCAAGGCTTTCTTTCTTTCTTTGTCTCCTTCTACTTGGATTGTATTTTCCCTTTATTTATTTGACTTTGCTTATTAGCTGACTCCTCTTCTCTTACCCCTAACATCTTCACTCCGGGGGGAGAGGAGATGAGGAAGCCCTACCATCAGTGCTATTTCCCCGGCTAAATGTACTCTAAGTCTTCGCTTCGCACCTTGTCTTTCTTATTGCTTGAATCTAACTTGAAAGTTTGCACTCTATGGAGAATCTCTTTTGTTATGCACCTAATACAAGATCAATCAAGTCTCTCTTTGATTCCACTACTGCTAGTTAAGAAGGGCTATACCCGAACTTACTCTCGGGGAGAGGAAGGAGCGTAAGAGTACAGTCAGACAGTAATCGCCACTCGAGGAAGTTAATAATAAGAACTGAAGCTAGTCAACCAAGCTAGTCCATTCCCTTCGGCAGTCAACATCGTAATTAAAAAAATCCCTTTTCCCAAAGCTTGAAGAAAAGTAGCTTAAAGTTTCCGCTTAGGTTCACGAAGTTACTATCGGGCGATAGGAACGAGTGTTTAAGATTCCTTTCTCTGCCTTCCCCAGCCCAATCCTCCATAAGCCAGACCAAATATGTTCTTTAAAAACCTATCTTTGTCTATTCCGTATTCCGCCACCGTCTTCCCAGGCATGCTCTTCCGTCCGGCCTACCCTCCTCGGCAAGACCGTATCCAAAAGAGCGATCGCAGCAGTATCTCCGTCCCAGCCTTTATGAGCTCCTCTCTTGGAAGCTTGGTGGCAAGGGCCCGCCATCCGACTTACAGCCGTCAAGCCGTCTCGTCCGTAGTGCGCATATCTTCGGAAGGTGACCCGCTAACTCATATGGAAAGGGATATTTCTATCTTAACTTCCTCCAGTCATCCAGTTCGACCCCCCCCATGGGCAGGACTCTAGTCAGAGAAGAGGTTTCTAGGCACAAAGCTACTCCAGGAAAGAGTCGACACCAGGGATTTCGGACATCACTTTATGCTAATTCAAACCAGACCCCTCAGTGGATCTTGAATTGAGTTTGAGTTAAAGGAGATGCCTTCCTTGTTTCTGAGTTATTGAGTTAGAAGAGAGACAGGAGACGAGAGCGGATTCATATGAGTTGTTCTTGTTTGAGTTGCTTGACCCGACGGAAGGGATCTGTAGCGAGCCCTCGGCGATTGAGAGGATAGCCCTCTTGGATTTTGAGTACCTTTCATCCGCCCAGTAATCTACCCGAAGTAGAAGAAAAGTCTATTCAAGCCTATCTTTTTCTATCCCGTATTCTGCCATCGTCGCTTATACCGGCATTTCCCTATCTCTTCTCGGATACTAGTTCTTTTCTCCGAGGCCCGATAGCACCGGTAAGTACCGTGCGTGTCTCCCGGGGCATTCACTATTCCTATTTTAAGGGTTTAGTCTCCCCCCGAGTGTTTTCTGCCTTCTTTTAGCCGTTCCTGTCCAATCAAAGACTGTCTTTGGATGTGTACCCCTCCTAGCACATTCTTCGTTAGGGGAAAGCCCCCTTCTTTTATCATACGGAAGAAAGAGATCAGAGTTGCCTGGATGCGGTTTTCTGAGTTCTGAGATGTGAGCATGGGCAGTCGGTCTAGGCAAAAGAAGAAGGGAAGAGAAAGAAAGAACGGTAATAGAAGCAAGGAAGGAGAATAAAGGGAGGTGGGTCGGTGAAGGGAGCGAGCACTCATAACAAGGCAAGAAAGCAAGCCAGCTGTAGGTCAGAGGAGAGTGGATCTCCGGGTTAAAGGTAGCCCAAGTCAGTCCATCAGTCAGTGGCTGGGGCTTGGCTTCGTGCAGGCCTATGCCTTCTGCTTCTTATAGACTCGAATGAACTGGCTATTGAACTAGTCTTCCTCTTTTTTTTTCTTGTTTTGTAAGGCGATACGTCAACTTTCTCGCTCGTCTGATCCTCTCTTTGTCGGCCAATACCTCACCTCAAGACCGTCGCTATGCATTTGATGGTCTTTTGGGGTGGCGATCCCTCATTGGCCAATAGTGCACGTGGGGAGTTGCAGGGAGGCTGACTCTGGAAGGCGCCGGAGTGCCACACGTTGGGAGATATCGGAGGAGGTCGGCATAGGGAAGTGCTCGATCGGAACCTGGGAGCAGCTGAAGGCTGAGTTGAAGGCTCAGTTCTTACCTGGTAATGTGTCGTGGATGGCACATCATTCCTTGATGAATGTGAGACAGACCAGAGCAGTCCGGCACTACAAAAAGGACTTTTCTGCGCTAATGCTCGACATAATGGACATGTCGGATGAAGACAGGTTCTTTCCCTTTCTGAAGGGCTTACAACCGTGGGAGCAAGCGTAACTGCGGAGGCATAATGTGCAGAACTTGTATGAATGAGGGAGTGCTGCTCTGGTAGTATCAGATCGGCTAGTGGATTTCAAGTACCTTGGCGCGAGGAGTCGCACGGGGGGTAAGGGACCGAGGCAAGCCAGAGGGCCTGAGAGATGTAGGAATGTCGAAGAAGAGGTTCGTCAGGCTCATCAAAGGGGCAAGACGACTGAGTCGAGCCCCCCCTAATAGTCAGTCGGCGGAACGGGAGGCTTTAGAGATTCTGTTCGAAGCCGCACCTCCCAAGATACCCCCAACATGCAGTGCAGTCGGAGGAGGAGGCGCTTTGATAGTAGGGGCGGGGGCAGCTGCTGAATACGATTAAGGGGACAATGAGTGAGTCGAGCAGGGGAGGCGCATGCTTTACTCCACTCCATAGGGGTCACGGTAAACGGACGAGACAAAGTGGCCTTAGTCGACACGGGGGCATCGCACAAGTTTCAGACTCCGGTAAGCGCGACGAGGCAGTAGAACTCAAACATCTCCTGCGATTCATCCTAATCCTGCGAGAGGAGTGACCTCCCAACATGATCCTGACCCACCGGACCATAGCGTAGCAAGACCTTAATCTCTCACGATTGATCCAATGGACCTAGTTGCTAGCTTGACCCCCGGATTCGTCAGACGTGGAGATGGATTAGGTAGGGCTCAGTCATCATCACTCGCGCTCGATCTACCTTGTACGGAGTCCCCGGCAGGTCCTTGGACCCTAAACAGCCATTCAGACAGAAGGAGCCAAGATGTATGAACCCAGTGACCCTCCCATCCTTGGATAGCTCTCGGGATGGATTTACAGCTTCCGTGGGCGATCTCCGAATCTCTAACTTTGAAGGATTGGAAGTTTGATCGACCTTAAGATAGCATAGTATTGTATTCGAACTCTTTTCTCTCTCTGTCTTTCTTTTGATTTTGGTAGAATGGGGAATAACATTGATTACACAGAGATGAAAGGTGGCATAGCCAGTCCTATACAATCATTTGTGAGCAGGGATTTAAGCGATTCAGGAGGAGTAGAAAGTCTTTTGTGCTTTCCGGTTAGGTCTGTTGCTTTGTGAGTGTATCCGCGCTTGAATCCCCTGCCCCTTTTGCTTTGGCTGTAGGCGAGCGCTGGGTCATTTCCAAGTGAGTTTTAAGCGTATCGCGGTACCCCTTAAAGATGGGAAACTCTTTATTTTCCTGCTTAGACAGGGGCCTTGTCAACGGAATATTCAAATTAGCATGAAAGTCCTACTTTAGATGATACGCCTAGCTGAGCTCTCTCTTGGGCTGTGAAAGCGGTGCGAAAAAAAAAGTTGGGCTACCTTGCCTTGAGAGCTTCCCCGGTTATTGAGTCTGTGATTTCATTGTAAGTATTTGCTTCCATCTCGAAATGCTCTTTCATGATTGTATGTACACAAGTTCTCGCGCATAAGCATAGCCATATGATGAGTTGAAAGCTTCAGAGGTGAGGAAAACCCTCTATTATAGTCTAGGAGCATATTCCCACTCTTTTTTGTGTTCATTCAATGCTTTGCTTGTGGATTGGAAATGCGGTAAGGTCAGCCCCTGACTCTTAGATAGATATCAGCATAGCTTCGTAATTAAACTTCTCGCACATCCGTTCTGAAAGTGATCTTTCCGAATCAAGATATAGAATATGGGCAACCTTCTTCCCTAGAAAGAAGGGAGACAAAAGATTTGATTCATGTCTTTGCAGCTGTATCTAGTGCGTCACGCTGGGAATTGATAAACGACTTTCTATCTTCGTTGAAGTGAAAGCTTACTGGGTCGATGTATGGGATATAACTGAAATAAAGGGCAGTGCCACAAGGATTTTTAAAACCCGCTACGCCTGTCCTAATCAAGCCAAGACTTTATGCTCTGCTCTGCGCGCTATACTTTTGCTTTTTACCCCGGCATAGCGCTTTGCTTTCGGTTCTTCGGAGGAAACCTTACCAGACCACCACCCGACTTCCTTGCTTGTGTGCTTGGACATACATAGCCGAACAGGGCCTACAGAAGCAAACCTTTATTTCTAAATGCACACGCTTTACTGTGCGGACGGAAAGCCCTCGATTAATGCCATGGCTAGAATAAGACAGCTTCGAAGACGAATAATGCTATGGCAAACCCTACTCATCTTTTATCTGTCTCCCACCCCATTCTTTCCCTAAAAAGAGGGGTTCCACCGTCAACCTAAGTTAACTCTTTTTGGTACCCCAACTCAAAATTTTTCGTGTACTTCTTGTGTTTACAGCAAGATCTCTATCTAAGTTAAGTGTTGACATCAAATTCCTTACGGCAGAGCCCGCTCTTGATGTAGAGGAATTGCTGGGCGGTTTCCTCAGCTAATTCAGAAGCCCTTCTTTCGATTGACTCAGCTACTGATACAGATGTTGGCTACTCACAGACGTTCTCATATCATACAGAATCTACTGGAAAGCTAGATGTTGGATGTGCAGATTTAGTTGAATATTCATAAGTAGCAGGGTACCAGTTCTTGAGTCATATCTGCTGTCTCGACTATACACACTATTTATTTCCCATCTATAAAAATCTTACAATGAAGTCCAAGCTTCGCTAAACGAGACTCAAGAGATTCACCCTCTCCTGGAACAATCTTTCTAGGTTTACCAAACCATAAATAAAAGGAATGATTTGTGAAAGGGAGCGTTTAGTAAGGTCAGGAATCCTAAACAGAAGGAGCGGGTACCGCTTCCTATGTGCGAGTAAACAGGGAGAGTCTAGGGGAAGGGTAGAGCTAGTAACCAGTTCTCAACCCTATAGCTATACCGGACGATTCTCCGGTAGATCGTCCGCTGTTTAGTTCCCTATTCTCTGCTCAAGCACCTCTTTGAAAAGGGCTTTTTTGGCATCTCAATAGAGCACCTTAGGTTAGGGGTACGACACATTGCACTAGTCAAACTCCTCTTTTTCCTATAGCACATATAGGCTTTTAGAACGTTTTCTTTATTCCTTTTAGTACCTTTTTTTCTTGAGTACATTTACTTGAGGAAAGATAATACAATATGGTAAAAAAGAGCCCCCTGGGCGAGGGCTGCTCCGCTCTGGTCCACCACCGGAAAAGTATAGGAGCTAGCCTGCTTTAGAGCCTTGAGAGCCCTTTACCTTTAAGCAAGCCAACTCCCCTCATCCTCTCCCCTGTCTGTGAAAGGCACGGAGCAGCCTAAGTCAAAGAAGAAGAAGAAGAAGTAGATGCGCATGAATCAATAAGAAAGAACCCTTGCGCCTACGGGTGAGAGAAGCAATCCTCCTTCTAGGTCGTATAAGGCACTAAGATCTATTTCTTTCATACCACCTTCAAGCCTAGAGAGCAAGAAGCAAATGTAGTAATTCTTGAGGATAATTCTTTGAAGCAAGAGTTCCATAAGCAAGTGCATAAGACTCTTTGACTTTCAAGCTCCGAAGAAGAGTGAAACTGACCCCACTTTCATTGACCAGTAAGTGATAGCTGTCAGGTTCGCAGAATGACCGATGGAACCAACTGAATCCACTCTCGTGACATGATCGAAGTTCGATCCACCACTTTGGGGAAAGAGATGAGACGGTCTACCCGCCTTTACACATACGAGGAATCACTCACTGACAGACAAGAGGTCGACAACGTGAGCTTGACTGCCTGGCTTTCGGCCTTCTTGATCCAACTGAGAGATCCATTCTCAGGGGAATCGTAGGCTTAAAATAGATTCGTCAACAGAGGATGCCCTTCAAGAAAAAAGTCATGACACCGCATTCTCCCACTTTCTCATCTGTCTCATAGATGAGTAAGGCTGGCTAAAGCACCACTGCTTGGGCCAGACCCTGTCCCTGCTGA
>NC_027406.1:120000-135000 GCF_007990345.1 Gossypium hirsutum | reverse complement strand
CTTCACTTTCACTTAGGCCCGGGCCAAGTCAGTGGGGGGACCCTGTCGGGCTCCTTCCCCCCCCCAAAAAAAAAAAACTGTACGTGAGAGTTTCCCTTCATACGGCTCGAATCATTCTCAGATGCCCGGAGAGGCATCCTTTCCTTGTTTGTTGGGTTGGTTCACGCGCGCGCAAACGAGCACCAGCCGCAACAGCAGGGAACTATGACCAATAGAGTCAGACACTTAGCTACATCCGCACGTAAAAGGAATGTGGTTCTGGTTGAGGCTTTCTTTCCCTTATTAGTAAAGGGGGCGCGGGACGTTCGCGGAGTCCGTGCCTTCCGTACCACCACAAGACTGGTCGTTCTTGGGCGGATCGGATCCCGCCCCTAATCATAAGGGATAGGGGGAAGGCGGCCGGGCCTATCATATCAAAAGGGTTATAGAAAGAGAACCCGGCCACCTATTTCATTCGACGTTCCGGGGCAGGGGCCCGCCCGATTCGACCGACTTTTGGATAAAAAGAAGGCGAGCTGATCTGCTTTGATCAAGGAAAAAGCCCAGTCAGCCACCAACTCGGTGCAGGTCACGTGACCTACAGCTCGGCCTTCGCTTTTTGAGGCTTCCTCTACCCACATCTCTATATGCCCGCAGCACTTCCATATGGAGAAAGATAGGCTTACCATGTTCCATCAATAGCACCTAACCTATGCCGATTTTGGCGGACCGTGCTCCACCCCGGTGAACTCATGCGGTTCCGACGTGCCCAGAGGCCAGAGGCGAAATCCGTTCACGGTCCGTGGGACCAACACCATTCGAAGGTGGGTGGCCCGCCCCGCCTAGAACAGTCATGTTTGACTGGGCTTACACACATTCGCTCACTTACGCTGTCCCCCCTCAGCTCACCCTAGCCCCGGGCCTTTTGCTCTTCTAACGTAAGCTCCAAGGCTTCACACCAAGTCTTCACTGACATAATATGCATGCTTAAGTAGGGTCAGGCGGAACCGTTGTTGCCTGATGGGAACTTCCCCCATATTGCTATCAATGTCTTCATGTCGCACGACCTCTTAACATTACACCACTGAATCCCCAATCCTTTGCTTGCTGTGCAGTGACAGTACCAATATCCACTAATCGTTGTTTCCAGATACGGTTGCCGGTTGACATCTCTTCTAATTCGTCGATACGAGAAGCAAATTGTTGTGTGGAGGAATCAATATCTCGACATAAGCCAAGAGGCAGATCTTGTGCCACTCCACCTGGTCGTATGAAATTGGCATGCATCCTGGCTCCCGAGACTCTTTCATAGAATTCCAACAATTTCTCCCGCTCCTCAAAAGCCCACAGGAACGGAGTTGATGCTCCCACATCCATAGCATGAGTAGTTAAAGCAAGTGAATGATTTGAAATTCGAGTTATTTCACGGAATAACACTCGTATATATTGAGCTCGTAATGGTACCGCGCAATTCAAAAGTCTCTCTACGGCTGAAGAATGAGCGTGTTCTTGGGCCATCATAGAAACATAGATAGGGTCAAAGACGGAACGAACAACGAAACTTTACGACAGCTTTTTCGTACACGTTCACTTGCATCACATACACAAGTGCTCTCTGAACCGTGCAATAAGGTCACCCATAACACGGCTCTCCCACTTGAGTTACCTTAGCTCCAGGCCATGCTATTCAATGATATTGGAAAAATGGCAGCGTAACGTAACAACTAGTATTGAAAGCTGGTCGCCTTTTGAGGGAGGGAAAGCGTTTCAATAGGAGCCCTACTTCCCTCTTTGCGACCTCATCACTTCAATTTAAGCGCAAACCCATTTCTTTCTTAGTCACCGGGCGGAGCGCACCTTTGGTACTTCAGTAGGGCGAGCTGTTTGATAGTGACTTCTTTCGTTTGCTAGGGCGACGAAAGGCTACTTCAATCTAGGAAACAGCCGGAAACTCGAGAGGGTCGACTTTGGAAGCGTTCGCCGGTAACCAAAGCGTATCGTTCCTGCAACCACTTTGGTACTTTGCTTATAGCTTCTTTTTTTTTGTTATACAATAGAGGGGAGGCTTCGCTCTGGACCCCCCTGCTTGCAGAAATGAATGGATCAGAAGGGGGGGCTGGGTTCTATTTCCGGGCCGGGCGGGAGGTGAAGGCCATAAGAGAAGATTTCCCTCCCGGCAAGGAGGAGAGGAAAAAGGCGCTGTCATCTATCTCGACAAGTTTTTCCCGAGGCGTTGGAAATCCAGACCGGCTCAGAGAATCACTGGCGCTATTTAGCCCTTCGTTTCGCCAATAAAACAAAGAAGTCATCCTTGACGATTTCCCATTCCTTCCCTGCCGAGCCGCCTCTCTTCGCCATTTGAAGTACTACCTCTGCCTTCCCTTTCTATAACATACCCAAGCGCCCTCCTTTCCAATCAATCACTAAGAAAAAATCAATACCAATCAAAGGGTTGGCTTTGGGCGTTGTAAAGCTTCGTCTGTTATTTTTTCGGCCCCAGGGGAGTTTACTCGACCCATTCCCCAGTCTCCCGCACTGCTCAAGTAAGTGTGCGACTCCGTATGAGGACCTCCTTCCCTTCTGCCCACTCCCCGTTCACACGGTTCTCAAAGCGGAGGAGGAAGGGTGGGCAGCAGGTACCACGAGCCCTCTGTCCCACACATCTATCCAGAAGCAAGTGTAGTTCACCGGTTCCACCGAATGCTCCTATCTCTCGACAAAGATCGTGTGAGTGTGCAGTTATGCTTCGGATGCTTCGCCATAGAATAGATCGACCCAGTTCCCGTTTTTTTTCGGTGCACTCGCTTTATATCTCCGACACACAAGGAAGGACGCGGTGGGAAGGAAGCAGCCCTAGCCTCTGTCCGGCCGATCATTCCGCTGGCATCTTGCATTCACGTCCCCGTTTGACTGCCACTCGGGGATGTAGTTGTAGATACGTTAGTCTTAGTGGGTCGCTGGCTCCACCTGTTATCTCCTTCTACGACATGCTGTTGTCGTCGCCATATTCCATATGTCACTTAGTCATCTCTGCCTCGCTGCGGGTCAGCACCTCCGAAAGAAACGGAGGACTTCATTCAGTGACTCCGCGATCGCCCTCTAAACGATCAAAATAAGGTAAAGCTTGAAGATAAGTTTTGTACTCTATTAATTTCTCAGTCCCTCTAGTCGGGTGGGCGCCGGCCGGTCTTTCGACCAGATCCCCCTAAAAACCGTACGTGCGGGTCTCCCCGCATGCGGCTCACGCCATTCGAGGTGGCCCAGCCCAGCATTCATTCGCAAATCCTGTAGTGAAATTGAGACTGCTCGACCTCGGAAGCGAATTCGCGTTTAGGCAGCGCTTTTTGTCGTACCGTTGACTCTATCTATTCATTGAATTGACTTTATTACATTTTTTATATAGGTTCGCTCCCTCTTTTTCCAAGAATTCATGCACTTCCCTTTACTTCATAGGGCCTTCTATAATAGGGGAAAAGCCTTCTATTTCCGTCAAATGACCCGGCCTCCCCTGGCTCTTCCACCGTCCGGGCTCCCTTTCCTCCCTATGCTATGCTCCCCCGGCGCAGGCCTACCACGCTTCGCGCCCGCGGCGTTTTCGCCAGACGGTCTTTGGCCAGTAGTGCCATCCTCCCCGCTGGCTGTATGGGCGGGTTGTCCCTCGCTGCTGCGTTCTGTTAGGCTATAGATTACAGGAACAAATGTAGTTGAATGAGACAGCAGGCGGGTTACACGTTCCACTGCGCCGAGATGTGAGGTGCAGGTGGTGATGATCACCCCGGGGTATGCGCTAGCGCCCTTGACAGGCACTCCAGGACCCGCCAACGCTCATGAAAACCCAGGTCGGTCGGTCCTCCATTCATCCGACCGGAAGTGTGGATAACGAGGCCACCTTCACAACCTTCTCCCTTCTGTCCCTATGTTGTAGTAAGGTAGGGCGGTTCGCTTGAGTTGCTCAACCGCCCCTTAGCCCGGTGCTCATGACGCGCTACGGAATCTCCACCGCGCCGGGGGACCAAGCAGG
Organism: Gossypium hirsutum; assembly: GCF_007990345.1. Classification (NCBI taxonomy): domain Eukaryota; kingdom Viridiplantae; phylum Streptophyta; class Magnoliopsida; order Malvales; family Malvaceae; genus Gossypium; species Gossypium hirsutum. Next base: position 131,000 of record NC_027406.1, on the reverse strand, counting down.
GCATAGCTAGCGGCATAGGAGCCGACTCGGCGTCAGCGGCTTCGTGCCGCACTGGAGTAATCCAATATGTGGTTCCGCACGTTCCACCACTTCTCCGTTCATTTCCAATACTGATCGTGAAACACCATGAGCAGCAGGATGTTGAGGTCCGAAATTCGAAGTGAAATTTTTGATTTGCCTGTTCCTAGTCGTCATGGGAAAGAAAGGCAGAAATAAGAAAGAGATTATTCCCTGAGAGCTTGTCCAGTACTACCAGTACAGAAATGCATCTCCTTCGCCCTTAGCGATAGCTCTACCTGGCGTGCCGCCTTGCATGCAAGCGAAGCGCTATTGGCGGCAATAAATAGCTCACTGAACGATGATTGATGCAGCCCCCACCTCTGAAAGCTGAAGGAAGGCAGTGCCCTCGATTGTTCCAGAGAGAAGGATCATGGCGCCCCAGAACCGTGACATCCAGCAGCAGCATCTCCTTGCGTGCGAGAGACTTCTATGCCAGCCGTTATTCCCGGCTCTGTTATGAAAGAAAGCGGCAGACTAATCTTACAGGTGTTCCCTAATGAGGGATTTTAGGGGATTCATTAGGGTTCTCCTTTTTCTCCTCCACCCATCCGCGGAGGGTTTCAGTATCCATCTCCGCAGATATTTCCAGATCGCGAGACATAATGTTTTCTGCGGCACTGGAGTCTCTTTCTGCCATTTCCGGAAAGTGAATGGACAGCCGCCCTTTCCCCTTCTCACAATGTTCCCGAACTTGCTCAAGAATCAAAGTGTGAATGGCACTTCGAAGTGCCTCACGTTGTTCTTGCTGGGGATCGGCGTGGGGAACTTCCGCCGGTTCTGGAGCCAGCGGGTTCTGAATGACCTCCCTCTCACGGTTAAAAAAGCGGTTAACCCTCTTGATAAAATCCATATCGTCCATCCGAAAAACGTGTCTCAACTACAGCCAACTCCCCTGTTTTTCTATCTAAAAACCAACCCTACTAAATTTGTTCTAGAAATGCTAACCAAGTGACACACTGGGGCCATGGGTCATGAAAGAGGTTGACCCCATCCCCCTTCACTATGTATGGCCAATGAACTCCTCGCTTAGTCCGTTCTTTTCCCTCTTTTGGCTCGGGTCGATAGTCGCCGTGGTAGTAATGTCCCGGAGCCCGGCTACCGACCCGAGGCGCCGATCGGGAAAGTCATAAAGGGACGTTAAACGTAATTCTAGAAGAGCGTTACCACAACAAAAAAAAATCCGAGTCTTGGCAGTTCAAGTGAAAGTTTATTAGACTAGTCCCACTAAGATGGCGGGGAAACTGACTTCCGAGAGAGCTGCTTTCGCCTCGGTAATTACCTAACGAGAGAGAGCCGATGCCAAAGTCGCCCTTTACGCGAGGGAACGCCGGACAGACTTACCTCTGCTAATTACGTTTTATATAGACTGGAATCTATAAAGATACTATACTAAGGTATAGTGCTGCTACCAGAGAAGGCTGTTTCATGCTAGGCGTCCAGACCTACTACGCCCGAGCCGCATCCCCGGCACACTTGCTATATCCACTAAGGCTTCATCCCACTTCATCCTACCAACTATACCTGATATAAAGCCGTTCTATAAAAATTCAAGACAACAAGAAAGCAAGAAAACGATAGCGATCGGTTTGGGAGCGTCACTGGGGGGAGGAAAGAAGTATTTCAAGGACCCGGCTTCGTGGACGAGAAAGAATAGAAGAAAGGGCATGCCCGACCCGAGCTACTAGGCCAGGGCCTGAGGAGAGGAACTATTTCAAGCAAGGATGCTATGACCTCAGACTTGAGACCGATTCAAAGATATAGGAATGAATGAATCCAATGTCATCTATACCGTGTTTTTGGGCTGTCATAATGTGACAGTTTCGACTTCTGTCGTCTCTGTCTATTCCGTTTAGGGAATGGGCTTATTCATTCCGATTTCTGTAAATACTTCTGTGTAAATATCTCCCCCAGCCTCGGTCTAAAAAGCTCATGCCTTCTTGCTTGCTGTGCCCGGTGCGAAGCCCGTTCGTTCCTTTCTTTCTTTGTCGGGTCAAGGAGAATCGCTTGGTTGGGTTCTTTGCTTGCTTATTCCACTTCTTTCAGTGGGAGGACTTTCATCAGCAGCAGCAAGTGGGCTTAGGCTCAGTTCATCGATTGCTGTGGATTCTGTTTTAGTAGAAGATTCTATTCATGAGGAGCGATTCGCGTTCTTTCAATAGTAGTTATCTCTCCCCTTCATCTGGAAGGAAGAGGAAATCGACCCCCAGCAATTGGTCATCATTCCTGGCCGGCTGGCCGAGGTCGAGTTCCTCCCTTATTGAGAATCTATATGGCTTTGTTCGTCTCTATTATTTGATTTTTCAATAGCCAAAAACTTGAGTTTCAGGTCTGCGAGAGGTCAATGTACTAGGGCTCATGCCCAAATAGGGGCTTTCTTTTCTCTTGCATGCGCCTTCGTTACTCATTCATTCAAATCAAAGGAAGCTCCATCGGTAAAAGGGATAGGGATGGCGCATTGGCTTGGTTGGCGGCTGGCGAGCTTAGCTTAGATAAAAGGTTACTTCTAGTTCCTTTCGGGTAGCACGAGTGGAAAGCCCTCAAAGCCTTTAAATTAAGGAAGCCGAGTTGAACAGAAGATAGAGTTTCAGTTCCAGTGAAAGCCCCTACTCCCAAAAAGTCGGAAAGCAGTCAGTCTTTTCGGTAAGTCAGTGTTGCAAGTCTTATGGTCCGAACAGAGTACAGAGCCGGCACTCCCGGAAGCCTGTGGGGAATGGGGAAGGAAGACCAGACAGAGCTTGAGCCTGAGAGAAAAAAGAAATATCGCTAAAACCGAGACTCCGAGACTCAAGTCAAGGAGATCAGATAGACGAAAAGTACTTTCCCTCGTATGGAGAACAAATCCTATCTCTTATCTCTCTAGTTCCGGAACTCTTGGTAAGCTAAGTTTCTTTGAATATACCTTTCAAGAAAAGACCTTTCTTTTACGCCTTATTTGTTATGAAAGCGGAACCCGCTCGGAAACCAACTAACTTGATCGATTTAGTGCTTGGATTAGGTCCGGGTAGAGAACAGGTAGGGGCGGTAGGCTTTTCACTTTAGCCGTTGTTATTCAAGGCCTTACTTTACTCGTTTAAAGCTTTTTTGATCCCCTCTTTCTTTCTAGTTAGGGAGGCCGTAGATTAAAGCCTCTTCAGTAAACTCTTTCCGCTTCCGCTTCTGAATCTGGATAGCGGCTTTGGTTGGAGAAGAGAGTGTTTCAGTTACGGTTTAAGGCTAATGAGTTACTATACGTTAGTGAAGTTAGACAGGCGCTCGTAGACAGAAAACCGTTTTCGCGGAGCGACTTAGAAAAAACAAACCACTTCTTGTTTTGAAAAGCGCTGCGTACAGTTCTGGGGGTTGTAGAACAACTACTTCTTTGCCGTTCTTTTTCCGTTAGCCAGTATCGAGACTCTAAGACTCCTTGCGCTTAGCCCACCGCAGGTGCTTTGATAGAGAGTCACTTTCGGGCTGTAGGGCGCAAGGGGATCTTGAATCAATTCCCTCTTTGCCAGTAGCTAGTTTAGATATGGCAAGCGGTTCGAGTCAAGTGTCAGTTAAAGAATCAATTGTTGGCAAGAGTCACAAATATGAAGTAAACGACTTGGTCTCTTCTGTAAAGTGACTTTGACCAAATAGAGTATCCTTCCGTATAGGGGAAGGAAAGGCTCTCGCAGTTCTGTAAGGGCTTTCATTAGCGTGAGAAGGCGGTGAAAGGGTATTGAGCTAAGAAGCTTATACATGGCAACTATAGGGCTTATAGAGAATGAGAGGGGCTCACTTGACAGAGTGCCGAGCATTGTTCGTCGTGCTAGTTCCGCTACTACAGTTCCAGTGGTAAACGAAACCTTCTTTCTCTTGCTTTCGGGCCTACGTCTCTCTTTCAAGGGTTCCACTTTCTTTGGTAGCTTTGGGCAAGGCAGTACTGGTACTCAGTCGATCTTGCTCTAGCCGCTTTCGGCTTAAGGGAAGGTTGATTTTCCTTTCCGTGAAGTTTTTGTTCCAGGTCCACTTCTTAGTCAATGGACTGATAGTTGAAGGGACGGGATCATGACTTTGACTTCTAGGTAAACCTGTAAGTTAAGATTTCAGTGGAGTTGAACCTGCACCCGAAGCAGAGAAGGAACCGAAGAAAGCCAGTAACGGTATTGGGGCAGGAGGGAGAGCATTAAATTTTATTGCAGGTAGCGGGCAGGCGTCACCTAAGAGAGCCATCACTCGAAGAAAAACCAGTAGTTCAGTTTCGGTACTCAAGTTCCAGCGCTCGTAGAAAGAAAAGAGGTAGGTTCGTCAGTTTAGCCCCTTTAAGGCTTAGGGAAGGCTTGGCTTGAAGAAGATAAGGGCATGGATGGAGATCTTCCTTACCGATGGGTTCCTATCTTGATTGCCGACGAGTGTGCTTGTCTTGCGCCAGTTGATCTTTCGGGGATGAAGCCTAGACAAGTCGAAGGGAAGAGAGGACATCTCATCTGAGCGAGTGCTGTCTCATTCGTTTAAGAACATAGCGAAGGGTGCGGTGCCCGCCAAGGGGAGGCTATAGAATTGTTTGATTTTCTATAGAAGCACAAGTGAAACGATCTAGCCTCTGCGGGTCACTTCTTTCCACTTCTTTGAAGTAGCCAAGAGGCAAGTCTCGACGTTCTATTTCCATCATTCAAAAGCGAAAGGAAAGACATATTTTCTTCCGTCAGAATCTTTTGGAAGGCCTTGGTGGTATCGTATTTTCCCATTCACGCCTTTGTTATATGTTCTAATGGAATTTCCTTCCTTTCTCCCGGAAAAAAAACTGGTCATTCTTCAGATCTTTGTTGATTGACCGGCTGATATGGGATAGCCTATTTGAAATAAAGATATTTTTGTAACGGCTTGGTGTACCGAACTTGGCTTATACATTCTCGTACTATACTGCATCCGCATCCTCATAAAGAGCAAGAACTGCATCCGCCAGCCGAACAAGCAAGGCCAAAGCCAAATGCCGACCTAAGAAGGGCGCTTGCGGGTGAGTTTCTAGTTTCCCGACGGGTCGATGTACGTACAACCGACAGGTGAATGCTTTACCAAACTCGTGTACAACTCTTTTCATGTGTATTGATTTCCGCTTATTACATGCTTGGTTTCCTAAACGATTTCTCCCCTGCACCCCCTGACCAAACAAAAAACCAGAAAGCCAAGATCTCTATAAAGCGAGAGAAAGAATAGAATAGAGATGTGCAGCAGAGAAGGAAGAAAGACGAATGCTATGAGAGCTTGGACGGAATAAGGTCTAGGGGAGACCGCCCATTTTTCACATGCGAGGGGAAGAAAAGTAAAACATTCGAGCTGTAAACTCGCAATATAAACAAAAAAAGAAGATATTTAGACAGAATATGAATGAAGGACTGAAGTATCTGACCGAGCTCTGGAGATGAATACCGAAAGAGCTTACCGGATGCACCATCGACCTCAGACAGCTCAACCGGGCGGGAGAAAAACGAAAAGGAAAAAAACGTAGTGGGTAAGCAAAAAGCAAATACCAATGAAGACCAGACCCGGAATTTCAAACAAGAAAACGTAGTAGCCTAGCCGGGGAGAGAGACTCTCCAGCTCCACTCCTTGTTATATATATAGTTGAAAATAGAGTGGAAAACTACGCTTCAAAAAAATCAAGCCCCAAAAACGATCCTTTTGAAGGGTCCTACTTTTCTTGACCCATTCAAGCCATGAAAGTGATTATAAAACATGGCCTCTGAGACACCTTTCCTGGGTTGATCGAAGAGCTGCTAACAAAAGGGCGAGGACAGGATTAACAATAAAATAGCCGTGGACGGATGGAAAGACCGGAGACCAGAGACCGAAAGAAAACATCCATTTTTTTTTAAAAAAACAGAGATGAATGTAGACGGATTGAGCCAATGTTTTCAAAAATTCCAATACCATAAGCGGATTCAACTTCTATTTATTATAGATTTTGCACCTTCAAAAGAGATCGAAAGGAAGGCCATATTGAATTACAGAAATCCATGAATGTGTACTTCTTGCTGCTACAGGGCAAGAAAGATAGGAACTAATTAAAGACAGTCATTTGTGGACAGGAAGAGTACGACATATTCCAGGGACCGATCTATCTCATTAAAGGATTTTGTGGACAGAGCACAGACCTCAGACCGATCGATTAAACCAATTATTGTAGAGTTTCCCAGGGAAGTATTTAATTAAAGTCATTCATGTGTGCCGATTTCCTTTTGGTTGACTTAACAATTGGGATACTGGTTTCACAGTACTTATAATACATCTTTCATTTTATGCTAATTTGAGTCTATTAGTTCATAGCGAAGCTCAGCTGTAGGGACAGTCTAACATACACAGTATGTAGGGCTTATACACACCTTTAGTAGTTCCCTCCAAAAACCCTCTCTTCTGCCTACCAATGGGGGAGAGAGCTTGTTGACCATAGCAGGGATGGCCATACTGTACTGGTTGGGCGATGGCACAGTACGCAGGACCCTCGTATGAAACCCCACCGAGCTTCCTTGCACTATGTGGAACGGACTATTATAGGATTGGACACGCCTATAGCTAAAGGAACGTACAGCGAGCCATAGCGGGAGGGAGGCCAATGTCCCGTCAGATACCACGGCCCACGGGCAAGCCAGCGACCTTCACCTTCCGCAGGTCGTACGGGGTGTTTCGCCGGAGTTCACGGCGGTCTATTCCCTTTCCAGATTGAGTTGATAGGGGCTTTTGGCTAACGTACGTTCAGGGGTCTGCCAGTCAACTACCTTCTCATCTAATGAGGTTTTCAGTACCACGAGTCCGTCGGTCGTTGTGTGGGTGGACTCGATTTCTTCCGGTTTTAAGAAATCTGTCTTTCTCATCTTTCACCATATGGATTACCTATCTTTCGGTTTTTTTCCGCAAGTCCCTTCGGTCTCCCTTTAGCTCTGGTGGGCGTGGTTCTGTAGTTCTTCTGGCCTTCCTTCATGTCGTAGCCTTAGCTTATCGATGGGTCTTGCATTAGATAGATACAGCATTTTCTTTGACTCATGCCTTGGAGAAGAACGTTCTTTGTTTGAGTTTGAAGCCATTACCCTTCGGGAAAGCCACCTGGGCGAGACCCTTCTCTTTTTATTTATTTATTTTTTTGGTATGTTGAATCACTTGTGAAGTCGACTTCACTTGACCGTGTCTGCTTCAAATTCACCCTAGACTCGTGTCGTGTAGTGTAGCAAGACTAACAAGTGGTCGAGTGAATTTATGAACGAGCTACTATTATAAGCAATACCTTTCTATTTTTTGATTCTTCCTCCACTCACCTCCACGGGCGAATGGAGTCTACTACACTAGCCAAGAAAGACTCCATTATAGGTCATTCGGAAGGGCTCCGTATAGTTCTATTTTGGGGCGTAACGTTATGGTTCTTTCCTCGACTGACTGAGAAAAACTAGTTCCAGAGGCATCTTCCATTCATATCTATTTGGGTTTTTCTGCACCATATTTTGATCTGCCTCTTCTTCGATCCGGAATTCCCAGCAAATCCTTGACTCCTCGAATACAATGGGATTTCACACCTGGCAAATCTTTCACTCTGCCTCCTCTTATTAAGACCATAGAATGTTCCTGCGAATTATGACCTTCGCCTGGAATATAAGCAAATATATCATGTCGATTGCTCAACCGTACTTTAGCTATCTTACGTAGAGCTGAATTAGGTTTTTTCGGTGTTCTCGTTAAAACACGCGGGCATACTCCTTGCTTCTGGGGACATTGATCCGAAGCTCGAGTACGGTCCGTGCGCCGTTTTTCTTCTCTACCATGACGAATCAATTGATTTAATGTAGGCATCGCTCTTTCCTTTGTCCTTCCCCCCGATTTTCGCCCTAAAACTAGTGATTACTCCCGATCCGAAGCACCCCTTTTCCATTCATAAAAAGATCCAATCGTCAAAATCAATAAAAAGGCCATCATGGACCAAAATCCAAAGAGATCAATCTTGTTGGGAGGTACTGCCCAAGGAAAGGAAAAGGTTACTTCCGGATCAGGGATAATAAATAAAATTGAAACAAGATAAAATCTTATATCGAAACGACTTCTGGCATCACCGAAAGGATCGAAACCACATTCGTAGGCCGACAATTTTTCTGGATAGGTCGAACTATTGGAAGCAAATGGAAAAGGAAGACCAAGTAGGATCAAAGAAACTAGCGGACTAATCACTAAATAGATAGAAATAGGTGCAAATTCTGACATCACCACAGCCCACTTGGTTCTCTCGCTCCTTGCTCGCGGAGCGGCATACCGGAAAAAAAATGATAAAGGGTGCCAGCTACTGAGGCTCGCCGATTACTAACTGACCGATAATAGGGTTAACAATGTATGAAAGCAAGAACTCGACACATCATACAGAATAAGATCTTCCAAAAGATTGTATATACGCATTAGATCAGGAGGTTCCACAATAAATTGATCTACCACTTGCGTATCAATTAATTTATCAACTAGCTCAGAATGGGTCATTTTCTCGGGGAGCGCCAAGTTTTGTTTTTCCAAAATTTTGGCTATGCCCTTTCGGAGAGCACTATGCAGGAGGTCCTTTGTGGACTCATATAGGGGGTTGCTTACTTTTTCCGGAGAACCTGTGTCGTACTTTAGTTGGAGCTCCAGTTCCCCCACAGCTATTTCACAAAAAGATTTAACTGTTTTGAGTAGAATTAGATCCTTGTGCATTTGAAATGCTAATCACTTAAGCTCCGCCGACCACCTGCGATGGCAGTCAGTCTTTTAAATCTATATTTATATTGGGCGCGGGGGTTTTCCCCGCAACAAAAATATGGGAGGAGGGGACTAAGGTATGTACTCTACACCTATATATGTAATTTTGAGCCCCTAACCAATCTAACAGCCATTTAGAGGGGAAAGCCTTATTCCTTTCCTTTCTTTATCTGTCTCATTAAATCAAAAGAGTATCTCCCAAGATTGATTGCACAGGAGAGGATTCCACTTTCACTAATAGACAGATGGGATTGAAGGATAAGCAACTACATCAAGCAAGAAAGTACACTGATGACCAACCCAATCTCGACGAAAAAAAGAAAACTACAAGCAACTACAGAAGGGTGACGAAGCTTCTTTGCATCCCATAGTGCTGTCGCACTAAGCGACTACCGTTCCAGAGTCGTACAACGAAGTGATTAGCATACCAGAGTGACGCAAGGCTCTAAGCTCGTACCTTATAGCTCTTTATGCTCTCTCCGCTCGCTCCTTTTCGTAGCGTAGATCTTTCTTCCCTTTTTTCTTCTCTTTCGTCCCAGACTCTTCTTTTATTAAAAAAAAGAATCCAGATATCTCCGAGAAACTACACTAAAGGGAACTGTTAAGTACAGACGATGCAAGGATGAGCCCGGCCACTAATCGGTGATCAGGTTATTTGAGTGAATAGGTTTATAAGGCACTTCGAGAAGGCGACTGGTATAACATATTATAGGAAGAATCAAAAGCACTGCAACTCCTTTTTCGGGTTGGGCTTTCAGTCGTTCAGCGGCCCCCTCTTGAGACAAACTGCGGCGGCAACCTTCGTAAGCTAGACCTTCAGTTCCCTACGTCTGAAGCAAGTGGAAATCTGTCTTTCTTTCGACAAGGGCGGCTTGCTTCTCCCCCTAATCCATGATAGATCGAAGGGGAGCACTAATCTAATGAGTGTCCCCGCTCTTATCGCTGCGCTCTAGTTGCTTGTAGCTCCTGGCTGGCCTATGAGGAACGCTTCTCGCTACAGACTATTCTGGCTACTCAAGAAATAGCTTTTCTAATAGATGGGCTCGTGTATCTGTTATAGTAAGAGTTCTCACTCCTTCACCTCATCGGTCAAGTGGCTTCGCTCATCAACTCAATCAGTGAAGCGGCTTCCCTTCTTGCCCGAGGAGAGAAAGAATCGAATGTTATACCTCCCACCATTCCCTGAAGGAAGGACGGGACTAATTGAACTCAGTCTGACTTGCTTTCTTTTTCCCTGGGATGGGATGTCTTTCGCCAAGTGGATTGGAGAGAAAGCTCGTTCCGATCCTATGATTCCGGACCCTTTCATGCTCTAAGCGGGAAGTAGAGTGCTTTCGTCTCCTGGACGATGAGCTTCTCTTGGTCATTGCCTCGCGACCAAAAAGGCTCGGAACTTCGATGAGTAATCGTAGGGGCTTCTTTCTGCGAGGAGCTTCTCTTAGTCATAGTAGGGGCTCAACTCGCTACTCAATTAGATGTCAGTGCTAGAAGCGAAAGTCCAGGGATTGGATCATCTCTACAGCAGGTTCATCTTGAGGAAGTACGGTACGTCTAAGGTTAAGGTCTGAAGCCGATGTTCATTGGCCTTCCGCGCCTATGATTCCTTGAATTCCTCGCCAATTTGAGGTCAAGCGGCTTAACTCTTTTTCTCTTTCCTTTTGTGCCTTTAGCTGCGAACTACACTGTATGGTGGGTCTGTCCTTCCACCTGATACCATTCATTTCTGCTTGATTGCTAGCCTCTGGGGAACTCGGATCCATACTCAATGAGATGGATGTAGCTTCCAATTTCCTAGATCTAGATGTGGAAGTGAAGTACTACTTTCGGAGTTTCGATATCCTTTCTCCTCCTTCGAGACCATTCTCTTCAGTCAGGGCGGGATTCTTCATCTCTTTTTCAAATCCCTATCTTCGGCGATGCCTGCTTGATCCCTCCCTCTATTTCAATCTCGTATTTGGTCATTTCCTGCTTTCATGAGATCTCTCAAAGGATCTTCTTCTTTTTTAGACTTTATGTTAACCGGATTCTCTTCCCCTGGGGTGTACTTGACCTGCTTGCATTCATTCCTTCTCGTTCCGCTCCGTTGCCTATTGGGAAAGCGGTCTTGGGACAGCGGCCTAGCGGCCCCTTTTCATCATCAAGACGGCTGGTCCAAATCCATTTCTTCTCTTCCTCTTTCTTTGCCTTCAACTGCTGATGTGTCTCTTGCTGGT
>NC_027406.1:90000-115000 GCF_007990345.1 Gossypium hirsutum | reverse complement strand
AATGGAATCTAAGCCTCGATTGAGGATTCCCTTGAATCGGATTTCTCGAGCCGGTGAGAAAGATAATTCGATAGATGCCACAGCCTTTACGAAGATGGGTGCCTCCCGACAAAAAGAGACTTTGGATGCAAGAGATCGATTCAATAGGAGTACTTTTTTTTCGGTCATACAAGCAAAACGGAGTTTCTTTCTATTTTTTCTTGGCCTTATTTACCCTATAACTTGCCCCTTAGGTGCTATGGTGAATAAGGGGACCCGCTTTTCCTTTCCCAGTCCAGTCCCCCCCCTACGGACTGCTGCGGACAATGGTAAGGCATCTTGTTCATAATCGCCTTGTAGATAAGATGGTTTCCGTGAGGGGTAGTTTGTGTTAGGGAAAGCGAGACCCGGGCTGACTCTATACCTGCGCGAAGGTCTATTTCCCTCCCTTTCTGTGCTTATTATCGGACCTTTGTTTTCCCCTACTAGGGCACACAATCCCTGGTCAACGGCGGAGTTTGACTCTGGTCACATTGACGATACGATGATGACAGGCTGTCATTCATGCACGCAGCGGACTATATAGGAGTTGTTGAGAACCCGGAGTCAACATTGAATAGTCCAACTGCTAGCCACAGCTTTTTTCAAAACTTGGACGACCTCGAAACTACTGAGCAAGGGACCCTTTCTCTAGCTCCTCCTCCAGAAGCTAGAGAAAGGTAGCTAGAATTTTTTCTATTAAGAGAAAAAAAAGGAGTGAAAGGCAGGCGAAGGTTGAGTGTTTGGATCTGAGAAGGAATCAATCTGTGCCAGTTATCTCTTAATAGTATCAACGAGAGCAGCAGTAGCAGTTAACGGTAAGCGATAGGGGAGGTGAGGCTAGAAGAAAGGAGCAATCCGTCTCATATGCGGGATAGGCTAGCGCATAGCAAGCATCTGTAGCGGGCAGATAGGGTCTGAGGTCGCAGGGTGGCGTGCTTCCTTAGAGATTCCTGGTATCTCTTCACTTATATGGGTCCAGAGAGAAGAGCAAGGTCGCTCAGAAAAGAGGGAAAGAATCGAACCTCTCGTCTCATGGGGCACTCAACGATTCAGCCGAGAAGATTCGGGCACAAGAGGGGACGCTCAGTCAGACTTTCCACGTGGCAATTAACTCTTTCCTCATTCGAAAGCAAAGCTTAACATACGTGCCATTTAATAGCACTCAAGGGATCTCGACGAACAGTGGAACCATGAAAGTAGAGCTGAAATCTCGTGCCAAAGTGGCACACATATGCTTCCAAATGCGGTTTCATGCCCGGGCTGCTTACCGGCGGAGTGCATGGTGTAGGTATAGTTAGGTGCTTTGACGCTCGAAAACATTGAACTCAAGGAGCAACCCGAATCATGAAACCATCGGTTCATAAGGAAAGGCCTGAATAAAACGGTAGGACCATAGCGAAAGGGGCAACAATGCGACAGCATTGAAGGGACTTAAGAGGGAAAACAGACATCCATACAACAGGAGAACGAAGGGCATATGGGGGACGGGATAAAGCTATTCTCCTTCTTTTCCGAGGGGTTAGAGAAGGATAAATGCTTACTAGACATTCGCAGAAGACAATCCCTATCTCTTTTTTTCGAATCTCTTGCAAACAAGCCCAACTTAATCCCCATTTTCTAGGGGGCTCTCCAATTGACTGCTCTGGGGGTATGATCTTCGTGAATAAAGAAGGCAATATCCAATTTATTGAGAAGGAGACTTCCTAAGAATAGACACATCAATCCTTATTTTCGGTAGTGTGTAGGTCCAAGTAAATAAAAAAGTGACCCCGGAAAAATAAGACTGGAGGGGCTCCCGGTCGATATGTAGGTCTCCAAGACTGGAACCGAAGTAATGGAAGTTTGTGGAGTAGGGCGGGAAACTTTTCAGGGACTTCTTGATAGATGGATAGAAGAGTGTGTCGAAGCATGAATTGACCTAGCGACGTGAACCTTGGGTGAGGTGCACTAGTGAGCGACCTCCTTCCCCAATAATGCCGCTATCATGCGCGAAGCGAAGCTTGATAGGAGCCCGAGCTAAGAGAATAGAGCAAACTCGACGTCACAAAACCAGGAATAGATCGTTCAAGGGAGCAACTCGAGATAGATGCAAGATTCTTTCTCCTTTTCCGAGGAAGCATGGTCAAGCGCGCAAGAAAAAAACTAAAGTAGGTTGGTTGAAGGCCTACTACCTACTTTTTTCAGTATTTTGAATCTCTCTTCGTGGGCGCTTAGGTTAGCTGTACTCTCGTGTAGCACTTAACGCTTGGTGGAAGGGCGCCTTAAATAGATCGATGCTTGTTCGCTTCCTTAATGAAGGCAATTCCCTTCAAAACTCTTTATTTCCGGACCTTGCCATTAGTTAGCTGCAAGGATTGTCGTATGCTCATCCCTTACTGAAAGTGGGAGATCAGCGGCATTGGTAAGCATTCCGGTCTTAAGCCAATCAGTCCGAGTAGGCAGAAAGCATAGGGGCATCAGTGCGATTGATTCCCCCTTACTCTCTCCCTATAAAAAAAGCCCTTCTTAGTAAAGCTTCGGCCCTATGGAGTAAAGGGAAGTGCTGATCTGGAGTGTTTAGACGAGAAATAAAGGCTATGCAGCAAGCTGAGTTGTATCGAAACAACATTTTCCGGACATACGAGAAAAGAGTCCAGCCGAGCATATTTGTTTGCGAGTTTCTTGATCCCGGAAATCTTTTACTCAGAGTCACGGATAAAGTGGACTACCCTGGATGACCTCCCGTTCTTTCTAGTGGGTTTTTTCCCGTCCCTTTAGGGACCATTTACCCTGCCCTAAGTGCCTTTCTTTCTTCTGGTTCTGTCTGTATTGAGCTTTCGTATCGTAACACGGTAGCCTTTGGGAAAACCTATGGCTGGATTGAATCCCTATTGCTTAAGGCAAGGGGCCAGGCTTACAGCTAGCTCTTAGTGCTTCAGGCTAAACGGAAGAAGGTCGGGCCCCTGACTCCACGCTCATGGCGGCCCGGTTCTGAAAGCAATGGGTGGGTTTCATGTTTGATCAGAGGTAGAGTAGCCGCGCCTTTCGCTATGGGGTTTTCTCATACTCAATATGTTTTCAGAGATAGAATTCGCGAATGCGAAGGGCTTACTCATAACATAAGGAAAACTCCATAGAGGATGTCACTCTTTTGATTCGATTCATACAGCATATATGGGAGTTAGGCTTTCTATTGGATAGTGGTAAGGGAAAAATTGGGAGGGGGCAAGAAGGAAAGCAAATTCAGAGCAAGCAGGGGACTCACCACGGGTCCAAAGCCGTGGGTTGAATGAATGCCACCATGGAATAGCAGCACAAAAGGAAGCGGTCCAGATCTCGTCTCTGGGGATCCTGCTAGGGGAAAAAAGATGCTTTTTGGGGTTGGGTTGGCCCCCCTTGTTCCAGGTCCCAGTGAAGCTGATCTGCCCCTGTGCTGTGTCTTGTTGTCGATGCCAGGGATTCGAGATAGCTTGAAAGCGGAGCGGTTAGTTAGAAAGAAGCTTTTTGAATCAATAAAGGAAGAATGCGCTCCTATTGAATCAGCTTTTGGGAATAGAAGGGGAGCCAATGAACTTTAAGCAGGGGACAAAGCTGGGAGGGAAGGCAAGGTTCTTTATCAATGATGCGGCATTACCGCTGTTGTATGTACTTGCATTTCTGCTGTTAGCATGGTTTGATGGCATAGAATCAATAGTAGACACGCACAAAACAGAAGAGAAAGAAGGAATTGCTAGCTCTTTGAACGACTCCGGTGCTATACTATAGAATCTCTTTCCAGAAGAGGGCTATTCTAAAGGCCTTGCCTTATGAAAGAAAGAAAGGATAAGAGTAGGGGAGCGAAGAGAGTAGGCTGCACGTGACAGACTCTGCTCCTATTTCAAATGCTGTTCTTGCCGAAAAAGGCTTATCTGGTCTCAACCTCTTCCGGTCTTAAGTTGCTTACTCCTTTCCATACGACCCGAGGTACGAAGTGTCTCTTCTGCATTTGACCTGATACTGGGAGTTGAACTCTATCGATACGGCTAGGAAGAGGAAGGAAAAAAGCATGTAAGCCCATTTTACCAAGGAGAGGAAACTAAACTCAAAAGGAGGAGTTCCTATCTCCATAATAGGAGCAATTCCAATGTTATCAAAAGTGGATCTATCGATCCCCCCATTGAATCTGATAAGAACAAATCATAAGTCCGGGGTTCCCCCCCCCTTATCCAGCAGGGTACTGTCAAACTGCTTATCTATAAAAGTCTAACCTCCTTTCCCTCATTGCCGCAGCACCTGTGAAAGTGGCAGCAAGAACCAAAGCACCTACAAGAACAGCCAAAGCAACCAAGGACTTCTCCTCCGGAAGACCATACATAAGTGATATTTCCTTCGTCCTTACCCACAGTTGCGGGTATATATGTCGTGCCCTGCAACCCGATCTCTAACTCGATAGTTACAGAATTCCGATCAAATCAATCCCTTCACCTCCGACTGATTTACCTATGATCTTCTAAATTATCCTTCCGAGGCGGGGCTAATAATAAGACTGCTGCAGATTGGCGAGTCTCTCGCCAACCCTTTCTGTCCTCCTATCCGATAAGCATGTGCTTCCCCCCGCGCCTTTAGTGATTGTGATCAAGCTGAAATACAAACAAAGCTTATCCGGATGAAAGACAAAGCAAGCTATCCTCGCATGAAAATGGAACGAGATTTGAGTCATTGTCCCGAATCAACCCTCTGTATATACCCTTGAATGAAGGACGGCCGGCCTACCCTGGACTCAATAACCTTCCTAAAGATAAAGCGAAAGGGATACCGCTTCGGAACTTAAACTGGGAGGGTAACCATCATCACTAGAACCAGGAAGGCGAACAGCTGATTCTCAAGCAGGGGATTCGTCGAAAACAACCTATCTGTCTACTTGCTTTCAGTTCTGTTCCCGTGTCTAAAGCTCTCAACCTATTCTTGCGCAAACCAACCAAGTTCACTGCCTGAATTTAGGAGTGAAATAACCCGCTATGAGTAGATGGGACTTTGCCTGGTATTCCTTCTTCTTGATAGCACAGGGGCACAGCGGTAAATACCGAGGAAAGAGGATAAGAAAATTTTAGCATTCAAAAAGTAATATTTTCCCAATCAATTGATTGAGATGATCCGAATCAGCAACGGCATCCCTATTTTCATTTATGTATGTCAATAGGAACTTCGATGGATTGATTTGTTGGTGCTGCCTCAGCATAGGAAAAAGGAAAAGGACTGGTTGTTTCAAGCTACGAAGTCCGGTGAATCCCGAGAGGAGATGCTTCATACAGATGTTCCAGGGCTTCACATCGAACGAGTTAAATAACACTTCAAAAAAGTTACTAATGCTATAAGTAGACAAATAGCGTCTCGTGTAGATGGTTGTTTTCGTTTCGAAACCATGAACACATAGTCACGATTTCAGTCCCCGCTAAAGCAATTGTGGCCGTCTCCATTCATAACATCTGCGCATATTCGCAGGACTAGTTCGCCTGACTCTACACCTGCTGCACGCACGGGTCTCCGCCCGCTTCCTTCTTATAGTAAAGTAAGCATGACTTGCTTTTCTTTTTGTCGATTCTCTGCTTCCCCCAATCCATAATTGTCAGGTGAAAAGAAGATAGATGACTGAGAGTCACGGGATTTTGAAAGCGCCGCATCTAGCTCAGCAGTTTCTTCAAAAGAGATGACAGATACAGAGCGGTTACCACTTGTAGGCTCATTCACCAACTAGGCTAGGCCATAACTTTAACGAGTGCACGAGCAGAAGCGGAGACAGAGTTGTCCCCCGATTGAGATATTAGCGAGATTAGCTACACGCCACTTAACCTAAAGAAAGGTCGACCTGAGAAAGCCCTTCTTAAGCTGATAGGAGAACTTCACTTACTAAATTTCTTGAGTAGCGAGAATCTTTCCTCAGAGGTCCCGGAAAGGGTCCAAGCCATAGGAAAATATCCAGTTTATCTGGCAACATATTTATGAAGCAGCATTTATCGAAATAGCATTCCCATAAGCCGAAGATGAAACCCTTGCTTGTTTATCCCGACGAGGGTTTATGAATCACTCAAACGAGCCTTTCTAGCCGCATCTGAATCGGCATCCCTATCCATATGTTTATGCGCAGGGGCATCCAAATCCGAATCTGTAGAATCAATTGGAGAATCCCCAACGAATCGAATAAAAGGTAGTTCGCAGGTTTCAGTTGTCGCTCATGCCCTTTAACCTGAAGTCTTGGTTCAAATCCAGCTCGTGACAAAACAAAGACAGAAGTTTTAGTCTAAAACTCTAGCCTAGCCCCGGAGGATTCCATTTATTTCGATTCAAGCCCAAACTTTTCTTTCTATACGAGCCACAAGCCCATTATAGATAAGCGAGACAAGCCGGTTTGAGGTTTGAGATGAAGAAGTAAAGGATACTTGGAATGGTCCTGGATAGAGGATCAATCTACTGTCATTTCTCTTAACGCCTGAACTCCTCAAACCAACCAATCCAGGAAACCACTCTCTGATAGACGCCATTGGCATATCTGTATTGTTCCCAACGAGGGATGGGGGAGTGAATAAGAGAGAGCAACCAATCACGATAGAAGAGGAATTTCCACTATATAATCCAAAATGGGCCAGCTTTCTTTTATTCGTATGAACATGAAAGCAGAGAGAGAGGAGAGGGACTGGCACAGCAATAGAACGAGAGGCGTCTGTATCACGGCTAGATGCCGAGTAGGTGACAGAGCCTTTAGTCACTCAAAGAAAGTGTAAAGTTTCGGGCAGACGACCCCTTGACTTCCATACTTCTACTGGGCTTCGGGAGACACCTTCGATTGAGACGAAATGTCTTCAGCTGCTTGGATGAGAGTGGACTCAGATGCACCGAGAACAAGGGCGCGGACTAAACGATTTCTTTAAAGGATGGAGGGGGAAGAATCGGAAACCAACAAAATCTATATGAATGGATTTGCTTCCCCGGCGGATGGAAATGGGGGTTTGGTACAAAAAACACAAAGCGAAAGACTTAATTGCGTATACAAAGATGACAGACTTTCCTTTCATGCATAAAGGCTCGTAAGAGGCGCCACAAACAGAGAACTCAGAGAAAGTTCTCATTCCAGTTCTTTCTTCTTGTTACTAGGGCGGGTTGGGACAACTAAGATATTATCAGTGAGGGATAGGTAGCATTCAAAGCTGGCACAAGAGCCAACCACTACGGACACACCCAATGCGCTTCTTAAGGAATCAGCTTCAGACCGCTAGGCAGAGACTATGGTGGCCTAAAAACCGAGGGATTAGTAAATAAAGCTACTGGAATGGCCTGGCTCTTCCATCGACTCCCTATTCCAAGCGGGGCCTTTTTACCGATTTGATGTGGCTGTTCGAGTACTGAAATAAACTCGTTTTTCCAATTCCAATTTCTATTTATCATATAGTGATAGTGGACATCCCATCTTCAACCCATGTATGTGGAAAATCCGGTTTACCATGTCTCCAGAAAAGGCCCTTATTAAGCCTTTCTTTTTACAAGACTCCTGCCCATTCATCGCCTGTGAATGATACAAGGCCGCATTCTTTGGTGTGTTTTGAGGTTTTCTCTATGACTATGATGTCCAATTGCCTTCTGTATATTTTCAACCCCAGGATGTTATGCTCCGCCCGCGGTACTAAAGTGGTAACGGTCGATGGTAGATGAAAGAAGGAAAAGCCCTCCTTTTCACTCAAGTGAATTGGTTCATTTGCTTTTGGCATTTGGGCAAACGATCTTTTTAGCTCGCACGTGATGCTCTTTAATAGCGGTCACTATGATCCGCTTGGTAGCTAGACGGCATCTTTTTCCTTCTGCCCAGCTCCCCGAAACCTAGGTTCGATTTAACCGACGACTGGAGTCTTCATCATATATCGATACTGAGCTACTGAGAAATACAATTATTTTATTCCCCAGACCCCTATTCGTAATAGAAAAGGATAGTGAGAAGATGATGGTAAATCAGCTCAAGGAGCAGTCTCCACGGAATGAATCAAAGAACACGGAATTTCTCGTCGCTGAAGTGCGAAAGCTAATCTCAATAGTGGATATAGTTGATTGACTAGCTTAGAACTACGAAAGGGAGGAAGTTAGTTTAAAACAAGCTGCGGATGCTGCCCCACTCCGAGCAAGGGCCTAGCCTAATTCACGTACTACAAGGTAAGATGCTATGAGAAAGTAGTAGCTAGTCTTTAACATAATATATATCGTTCCCTTCCGTAACCAATATAAACCTAGGGGAAGCCCGGTCTAATAGCTTTCGTTTCGAGAATCTAGTGCCAGCGAGGGTAGCCCTCTTTTCATGTGCCCTTTTTTATGTCCCCAGCGAAAGTCATCAAGAAATCCACAAGTAAAGGTGCGAGAGTCCTGTCTGACAGGAAAGAAACAGTTATAAAAAGCAAGGGCCTGTCATTAGCCCAGAACCCTGTGCCTTTCTTGTCCCGCCAGTTCCAATACCCGTAAAGAAAGAGATTTTATCCTTTCCTTATTTTTGGATAACCCTCAAGCGAGTGCCTTAAAAAAGTAAGCCAGCTTAAGCTCCTAAGCAAAAAACAGTAGTAAGCCCGTGTCCGGTTAGAAAGCCAAGCCAGGGGGCAAGTTTTCAGAGTGATTTTCCAGTTAAGGTTCCAGTGAAAGCTCTTGTATTGCCCCATTTATAGTCTTGTCCAGCCAGCTCTCTTGCCAGTACTGGATAGACCATCAAGTAAAGCATGCCCGAGTGTGATAAAGTAAGGAGATTTTTCCAGGATGATAGAGCAAACCAGTAGCGGGCAAAGCCCAACCAAACTCTTCATCTTTATATTATAGCGCAGCAGCAGTGTCCGGGCAAGTGTCATTGAAATAAAAAGTAGCTCTTTCTATGTTCCAGAAGCGGGGTATGATTTGATCGCTGTACGTCTATCCCTACGTGTACGTTACGTGTATATATTTGTAGTCAGTTTCCTGCCAAGCGTCTTTTTTTTTTCTGCCAGTCTGGGTTCTCAAGCTCAAGCTGAAGCAATTGAAGAAAGAGTAGCATAGTAGCATCCATTTTCCCACCCACAATCGAGACCATAGACTGAGGAGAGATACCGCTACATCTCATGATGCCTTTATTGGAGAACGCTTTGATTCGATTCGCAGTTAGAGATCCTGGGCCTACCTGATAATGTTAGGGGGTTTTTGATTGGCGGGAGACTATATGGCTCTCAATATGCCGCAGAAAAAGCTCTATCTGTTAGAGTACCTGAAAAATTTGTACTCCCATATCGATGAATTCCAAAACACTATTGAAGACTCTACCCGATATGGAAAGGGGCCTTCCTTAGTAGCCCACGCTTCGAATTGGAGCGCCCCTCTAATTCAGGTTGGGATGCTGGATCCTCAGCCCTACCCCTAGCGAGTCAAGTCAGTTCCCGTTAATAAAGTAAGGATAGTTTCAATAGCCAGCAAATTCCTACGTCCCTAAGGCCTGTGCCCCATGGAAAGGGCGGATCATCAAATCAAGTCCGGGCGGATTCAATCCTGTGATAAAGCCTGTCTCAGTGCCATTTCCAGTAGGCTTAGTTTTTTCGTATCGGTATTTAGCCCGGAAATTGTATCGAAAAGATAGTTAAGAATTAAATCATTCATGTTGAGATTGAGAAAAAAGGATTCCCTCCAGACAGAAAGAGAAAGCGAGTCCTTCCTGTAGGAGTAGTGCTATAGTTTACTTTTATTGGTTGTTGACCAACGGAAAGCATGGGAGTCTTTGGGCATTTCTTCTTCTCTTACGATATTTCTAATTACCTAATAGAATAAATACTTTAGTTCGAACTAGTTTTTAGCTTGAACGTGGCGAATGCTATCTCTTTCCCGCAACTCGACTGTTTAACAGTCGAGAGGTTTGTGCACATGAATCTCTAGTAAGAAGAAAGCTAGTAAAGGCACTGGCATAGTTACTGGACGAGGAGGATTGATATAAATAAAAAATTGTGCAAGAATCGCTTGTGAAAGAATGCCCTCTTTGGCTCTTTGATAGAAGGAGCTGTTAGGGGAATGGGATTGATGGAAGAATTGGACAAAGACTGTTTGCGACGAATACGCTGCTAGTCTTTTGGATGCGGGATTTCCGCTCTTAGGGGAATATCCGCTCTTTTAGTCCACTCTTTGAGACATCTATTAGACCGTGGGGCATGAACACGAAGGGTCGACTTTCACGTGCCTTAGAGGAGAAAGCGGTTATAAAAGAATTGATCAATCTTCCGCCGATTAGAGTCAATGCTCATTCTTTTTTCAGTCTCACCACTAGAAGTAGCCTCAAGAGACCTAACAAACATTACTTTATCTTTCTTATGTAATCGAGAAGATCTTTCCTGCAGCTTTGTTTATCGCTCCGCTAATGCTATGTGATCCGGGTCAAGGCGAATCGGATAATAAGTTGCAACTTAGTAAGGAAGCTTTCTAAGCTGCTTATTACTTCTCAACTTAACTCCGCAGGGCTATTCTTCGCTTAAACCCCTACTTCCACAGCTTTTATGGGTGATTCACCCTTTCTTATTGATGCTTTTCCTATTGGGATACCAATCTAAGTTAATAGATTGACTATGGGGATATCTTTATTGGGAATTTTTACAATTGTAAGAAAAATGCTGATGTTATGACTCGGAATGATTTTGGCGTCTGGGAGATCTTTTTGCCAAACAATCAAAAGGGTTCTCTTCGCATTACACATGTCTCACGAGTGAAGATACGAAAGGATACCCCCTCCCCTCTGGGATCAAAGACTCGATTCCAGCTTGGATTAAGTTCTCTGTACAGGCTCCTGGCGAAATTCCACATAAGGGAATATACTACGATCCACCAGAAGAGGTTTTGTATTCTATTTAAACATCCAACGAGATTGAAGAGTCCCTAATAGGGGACTATGTCAATACCCTTGAAAAGCAATTTAACACTAAAAAAGTTAGCCGCTCTGTCTGTCTCTCGCTGTCTTAAGTGCTGTGCTAGCTTTAGCCTGACTCTACCAAGTAAGCATTTGGCCTACCTTCGCCGGAGCAGTTTCCAGAGAAGCAAGAGCACCTGCGGCATTTAGGTTTCCTATCCTAGTTGCTCAGGCGGCAAAGAGGCAATTATACTAAATAGGAAATCTGGAACTTTGTTTACTGCACTTTATCTTAAGATGGTCTCGCTCCCTCCACATTTGATCTCTTAGCGGTTAGCCTAGCTACCCTAGCAGCCAGAGTCTTCCTTTCCCATGCCCCACTCCTTAGAGCCCAGAAGCATCGTAGAAAGATTGTCTAGGGGGACAGAGCGATGGTTCCGTTCCTGCTTTCAGTTTGGATTGCTTTGGGCAGGGCGGTAATGGTGAAGTATTGCTAAGAGTTAACGCTTAAAAGAGATTAGTGCTTTGGTTAACAGTGGAAATTTGCCCTCGTAAGGCCGAATTAATCAACAAGCAACCATAGTAAAAGAGTATGCTTTTGGAGGAGCCCAGGAAGTAAATTCCCAATAAAGGCTGCCCACTTGACTCCTGGTGCCCACTCTCTATAAGTGATACCTGTGGCACTGCGAGTGAAACAAAATTTCTCATAACCACGATAAAAGACTTCACTTCAAAACCACCCTTATCCTTTGAAATTTCCTCACGCATTCTCTGCCTATACCTATAAGAAATATGATCACGCTAATTTGTCAAAAGTGGATCTATTTCAGAAATCTTCTGACCAACTCCAGGTGTAGGAATGACTCCCTTTTTTACCCTATCCGATTCTTTACTTATAGTCTCTACCTTTGTATCTGATGTTCCTGCACCCTTTGCTTTAGCATATCCATCTGGATGCAGTGAAGAAGCATAATATCCTTCTCCATAAGTCTAACTATAACCATGGGTTGGTTCAATGTAATTAGGATCACCTTCTCTCTTTGGACTGATTATCTACATCACCTGAGACTTGGGGTTCTTCTTCAACTGTCTCAGAAACCGAACATTGCTCTGTCGAGGATGAGGAGCCATCACTCTGACTGCCAGAACAGAACAAGGACCTTCTCTGATGACGCAACCTTCAAGAAGGGAATTCGGAATCATAAGACGACTTTGCAACAAAGAGAAAAAGAGTGCTTTCTCAGAAAAGAAAGAGAGATTGGCATTCCTCCGATCAGCATGAGAGCTCGATCCAGCTGAAAGCGATCCCTCAGAAAGTCCTTATAAACGGACTGCTCCTCTATGTGCTCCGAGACCCTCTCCTTGCTCGAGGGAAGATGTGCGGTTCTCTGCTTCAGCCGCGGGCTGAACACAGGAATTCCAAGCAAAGAAAGATGATTCAGTGGAGTAATACACTGTGTGGGACGGAGTAAGGGCCCATCGAAAGAAGAAAAGACTGCCTCTTTTCTGTCTTACATGGACTCCGGTCTCTCTACCTTCAGCGTGCCAAATCCCAATCTGCAACAGAGCGAGTAGCCTGGTCAACGAGTGCGAAGGGAGCTTTGGTTACGAATAAGGTTTTTGTATCGTAGGAAGTGTAGTCGCCAAAAGGCGAGTTGAACGAAGGGCCTAGGGAAGTCGGGGCTGAGCAACCTTTCTCGAGCTTTTTCAGTAGGGGAACTTCCCACATCGATCCGGGTAGCAGGAGAAGTCTAGAGATAGGAAGAAGTAGGCAGAAAAGCGTGAAGGACAAAAGAGCGGTTGATCCTGTCCCGACCGAAGACAACGTTTTTTTGTCTATTTCATATAATGGGAGGGGCGGCTAGGCGGGTTACGGCATAGGCATTAGCATAGGCATTCTTCAAATCCGTGTGGAAGCATACGAAGAAGGATTCGAACCAAGAGATCCAGTCTATCCCGAAACAACGGATCGCGAATCCCATCCCAAACTAAAAGAGACTCTGTCTACCGAACTTCCCATCCTTCCACCAAAGCCACAACACTTCCTGTATCGACATCTCCACCCAAACAAAGAGGGAGAAGCAGACGCCGGCGCGTAAGCACCCGGCTCCCCGTTCACATCCCATCTGCTTCCGCGGAGTAAGCCCTCTGCTCTAGGAAGGAAAGAGTTTCCAAATTCGAAGTTCTTTAGTGGAGTAAGGTCCGCCTGTAAAAGGGGAGGATGGATTCGAAATCGAGTTCCAGAATTGACTCATCAAAAGGTTGGAAACCAATTGTTGGGCAAGGAGAGGATGGATACAGACTGACTCAAAATCTGGATTGGACGAGGTATCTAAATCCACTAATCCAGAGTGATAGGCGGGGAAGGAAGTATCAACATGTAAGCTAGTTACTTTCGTGCTCGTGCAAAAAAAGACTATGAAGTTAATAAAGGAATAGTGGCGTTTAGGCTGTTACTGGTCTGTAAAGGCCTTTAGGGCTTACTTAGGCTTCAGCGATTAGAGCACTTAAGACAGCTAGAATTACAGAGGGCTTAGAGATAGATAGCAGAGGTCCTTATTAGTTCAACAAGTAAGAGAAGAAGGAAAAGATATCAGATTCATTCCAAGCTTCATTCTTTTAACAAAAATATCGTTAAATAGACTGACCTTGTCAAGTGGAGCCTTGGAAAGGTTCTGCAGGATTCTTCGTGAGTCCAGCGAAGCGCGCTGACCCAAGTAGTCTAGATGGAAGCTCGACCAAGAAAAGAAGGTTTTGAGAAATCGGAGTTGAAGCTCGGCTAACAATGAAGTTGAAAAGCCAATTCCGGGAAAGAAACTCGCTCTTAAGCAGGGGCTAACTCCACCGAAGCTAATGCCATTAGGAGAGGAAGAAACTTAGCTCACAAGTAGAAGGGTTTCAAACCGCTTGACTAGATATAGATAGGAAAGAAGAAATGGCAATGCTGCTCAGTCTCTAGGCTACTCGACCGACTAACTAACTCGATTAACTAAGAAGGAAAGGAGCTAAGAAAGTAGGGCATAAATAGCTGCAAGGAATGAAGGAAAGTAGGGAACTGATACCACCAGTCGAAGAAAAGGAGTTTCAAACCGCCTGGGTTCTGTTTCGGGAATTCAATCTCCTCCGATGGCTTGTCTCGGACAATGTAAGATGGTTCAGTCGGTCTGGCTCGCCTATCGGTTACGAAATATCCGATTAGCAAGCTCGTTCGGGTAGATCAGGCAGGAAAAAGAATTATTGGATGCTTCCTCAATAGCAGCTTCTTTGAGAACAGCCAATGAGTGCACAAGAGCTGATAGGCCAAGAGTTGATTCAATTGCAGCATTCGATGCCTATTCTTTCTATTCTATATTGATTTTCTTCCCCACTTGCCTTAGTAGCCTTTCCTCCCCTTCCCCAGCGCGGATTTCACTTACTTGCCTTAGGGCAATCGGAATTCCGTGAGAAGGATTTTATGCTGTTAACTTAGGGTACTGGCTTCACTAACGATGTCAAAGAGCTCCCTCTTGCAACCAAGCCTCCTTCTTGCTAACACCGGTGTAATGCCTTCAAAAGCTTTAGTAAGACTTTCTCCTCGAAGGAAAGAAATGGAAGTGAAAGCCTTGATTGGATAGAGGTGCGTAGCGAGACTATCAGATAAATTCCGGATTATAGTCCGAGTGGCGCAATGGCTTTTTCTTTTGTTGTTGTAGCTGCTGCTTCTCATTTATAACTTTCCATGTTCCAAGAGATTGCGAGATAATCCGATTTGAATCATTATATACAGTAAGCCTTTTGTTTGGCACCAACTTGAAGAGAGCTGCTTCTAGACCGAGGATACATGCTTCATACTCAGTGATGTTGTTTGTGACAGTTTAGTAAATGAAGATATTTTGACTTTTTATTTTTATTTATTTAAAAAATTTTTAAAGATGATGATGTCGGAATTCCAATGCAGAAAATATGGAAAGGTTGTAAGCTGGGACAGAGAACATCATTTCACCGAAGGCGAAAGGAAGTACCTGAGCACCAGCACAAAGAGGGGGTTAAGGTAGTGTGAGGTGGGCCAAGAATCCAATAGCCGAGCAAGACTCAGAACAATGGCGACAGAGCAAAGCGCTTAGATAGGGAAGGGACTACCCGCCCCATCCTACTTCAGCTATTTGGAAGGGCTTCGTTGAGCTCAGCCTTCGGTCCAACGGTATTTAGACTCCGGCCGCGAAAACTCTTCTTTCTTACTTAAAGAATTTATGGAATTTCGGGGTTGTTGGAGTCGTCTTTGGGTCTCGGAATCTTCTTCCTTTTTACCATATTATCTACACAAGACTCGTTAGTGGAATCAGGGTAACCTTCGAGGGTCCTAACAGGTGTCACGATCAAGCAAGGGTCGGGCTTTTCAAAAGAAGTACTCCTGAATTACCTATTGCCGTCCGCGTATTTGAAGGTGAAGGGAATGAAACTTTATAAATATAACGACGCCCCGGTTGGCTTCAGGTCCGAGTTTTTTGGACAGCAGGAGCGCAGCGGGGGGCCGCAAGGTCGATTCGGTTTGGACGCTCATCTCGGACAGCTGGTAAGGCTGACGGAGACCGTTTCATAGTCATAAAATTTTTGAACCACGATCACGAGGTTGGGAGAATTCAAGGGATTCGGCTCTTAGGTCCATCAACCTTGCAACACTAATCCCTGGTGGGGTTAGTGTGTATCGTACTGATCCAGAGCGGAAGGAGGAGCATATACTGATCGATCCTACCAGGAAGGCCTGAAGCGAAGGAGAACATGGCGGGAAATGAAACCTACGGCACAGAGAGAGGCCTTTATGATTATCACTGTACTCGAGAAAAATGCAGCAATCAGCCTTTAATTAAGCTAAAATTTCTGAGAGGACCTGGTTAGAACTATTAACCCAGACCAAGGGAATCTTGTTAACTCCTCTAACTCTTACACCCGGAGTCCCCTGTCAGAACTCTTAACCGGACACCTGAGTTAACAACCTGGAGCAAGAACACTATGTAACCCAATGCCTCTAACTCCGAACTCCCTGACTTATGGCTTCGAAACTCCTAGCTTCAGATAACTTCTGGTTAGACACCCTAGGAAATGACCAAAGGAAAGCTCCTACAACCTCTAACTTTTGGACTCAACGAAACTCTAAGTCTCTGGTTAGACAACGTAACCTGGAACCGAAGGCTTGGTGTTAAGTCCTCTAACTATCAACTCATAGCTTCAGGAATAGTTTCAGGTTTATAAACCTTAGCTTAGGAAATGCCTTAGAGAAAAATCCAACAACCTATAATTCCTTAAGACAGGAGTCCCAGACAGATTAGTGATTAGTATTGGATGGATTATCGAGTTATTAATTCACCCGATGGAATCATACGAGCCAGGAAGGTTCACATTGCCGGAAACGAGGCTTTTCTTTACCCTGCTTTTCCCATGTCTCCCGAACACGAACCCAATCGAGATGAAAGTTTATAACCCGGGAAGATCAGAGGGCTTCGGATAGGAACTCATCAGTATGATTCTTTTTTTTTTTAATGACTAGTCTCTTCCCTTTCCTTCAAGTAAATCTAACCGAGCCCAAGCTAACGCCCTCGGTCCCTTAAGAACTTAAGATAAGTGAAAGGTTGCTTTTAGGAGTGATCCGTCACTCTGAAACAAGCCGGTGGTGATCTCATCGTACCCCTCTTTTTCTTTGCTTGACTCTCGAGTAACAGAACTTTTTACCTTTGGACCCTTACCTTCTCCCCGAAACAGCAACCTATCCAGTTATAAAGAATATCTCTTATTGCCCGAGTGAAACTCTCTTTGAGTTGAACAAAGCACGAGTGAATACAGCGGTTGTAGTTAAGAATTTTATACCTGCTTTGAATTTCCATATATACAATACCCTACCTTATATGATATGATAAAAAGAGGAGATTGTTTGCCCGACTATCGCACTTTCAGTGGTACTGAGACTCTACCACTACCCTTTATCAAGCTGGTTTACAATAGTGCGGGAATAGCGGCTAAAAGATTCCCAATTATCTTATAGCATCTTAGAGTAAAGGTAATAAGATCTTTTAGGTAGCTTTTTTTATTACCCAGTGAAGTGCTTCTCAGGCGAGGAACTTTATCTTCTCGCTACGAACTCCATTCCTGCGTTGATTGGTTTCTTTCATACATATTGGCTTCAGGCTCGGTCGGCTCAGAAGTGGAGACAGAATAAAGGATCTCAGGTTATCGCTAAACCCCGATCTGAGCTTCTACGGTTTTGGGGGAATCAGGTGAAAAATCATCAATTCAAACGGATTTCCATTGAAGCTACTATACTATACGCTGCAGACGAATGCGCGACTCCTCCTTCAATTCAAAAAAAAGGCAGTTTTCTTCTTTTCTTGACTTAAAATCTTTCTCTCTTCTCTTAACTTAAAATCTTTCTCTAAGTATGGAAGCAGTTAGCCTACCATCCGATAGTTCATTCGTTACGCCGACAAGCTAATAGCTCTTCCTTCTGCTTGTGTAGGCCCATCCCCGTATCGTGTGAGTAAGGTTCTATAAAGTCTTTTCTTTCAGAACCTCTCGCTTTGCCTCCCTTTGCCTCCTCAGCTGTGAAATTCGATCGATTCATCTTGACCGGATCACATAGCGTTAGTTGAGCGGTAGAATATGGTAATATTGAATTTCTCTTTAGCTTCTAATTACTTATATATATAATGTAATATAATTACTAAAAGCGAATCGAATCCAGGCGGACTGCAGGATGTGGGGTTTGGGACTTTTTCTAGAGAACCAGTCCCACGAGCTGAAGCCAAGCCGTACTTAGTCATTTCAGAACAAAAAGTAGACCATGCCCTCGCCTAGCCCCCACTTCAATGATCAATGCGCTACGCTGGCAAACAAAAGGGAAGGGAATTACTTACTCTAGCAAAAGGGACGGATAGACTAATTGGCTTACTAACTCTATCTCTATCTATTCTAGCACCGGGGTTAAAATAGCATGACGAACTGACTGACTCTATCATGAGTGATTTTCCCAACTCTTGCTCTAGAAAAAGGGGAATTACTACCTACGCATACATACCTTACTCTAGCTCTAGAACTCGAAAGAGCTTGTTGGCAGGTTGGCTTCTTCTATCCTCACCTTGCTTCCTTTAGGCGTGGGATTACTATCTCCTTGAACACTGGTTTGCTGGTAAAATGGGGGATAGATAATAGATAGCCTTTGAAAGTCCCTTTCCACGGTAATCAGCCTTTGATTTTGAACTCGATGCCTCTGAAACTACTAACCGAACTTTTGAGGATGAGTAAGATTCTTCTGTAAAGTATGCTACAAAGGGACCTTTCCAACTTCTTATGCCGGTACTATTACCGCTCTTGCCGCAACTAATTCATCTAGGGTAGCTCTCTCAGTTGTGGTTAGCTAGTGTCATTGGCCTTTGACTTCTTACCCTTGGTAGGGTGCTTGGACAGAGTAGGTTGGGGCACCTCTACGTTGGGGATTCAGTAGGAGGGTGCATCACTGGTGCCTCAGGAAGCTTAGCAGCAGACTGCGATTGAATCTCTTCACGCAGTTTATCTGACTCCAGACTAGCGGTTTGATACGTTCATTCGGGGGATGCGGAAGCGAATTCCCCCGATCAAGTGGATGAGGAAGAAGCATAATACCTGCTTGTTACAGTCTGTCAATAGTCAACCTCGCTTAGAATGTGACCACATTCAAAAAAAATCAATCGTATGCGCTAACGTAGGCCTTTCCAATAGGACGCGCATCTCTTTCTTGCTCGTAACTAAACTCACTCCTAACAAGCGGAGTCTATCAATGACTCGAGAATGTTGAAGCCAAGCACGCACGCAAGAAGCTTCCCGAGCTGCTGCTTTTACCTTCTTCCTTGGGAGGGGTCTGACGCGCATTAGAATGCGAGTTCGGATGCTTGTATAGGTGATTTCCCTTAAATTTTTTTTCGTGAGATTAGATGGGCTGGGCTATGGCTTCGGTCTGGATGGATGCGAGTGCCTGAAAGGTGTGGTGCGATCGGCTCATAGGTGGGCTTAAAAGCGCCTTGAATTAGCTCTTTTCCTCTTTCTTTTTCACAAGCATGAGTAGGACTTCTAGTCTTGGGAAAGTCACCCGACTAAGCAAAGAAGGAGGACCCAGTTTCGGAGGAATCGACCGAGGTCAGGGAGAGTGAGCCAGCCTTCCAGGGACGGTGAATTCATAATAGAATGTCCTTCTGTTGACGTAGGTTAGGGGTAGGGGACTAAAGCTTGACTTTATGGACATTGCAATTGATGCATCTAGGCTTCTGTCTATGCGTCTGATGTCGGAAATGTGGAACCCGCGATTGAAAGCAACTGAAAGCAAGAGCCCCCTTTACCAAAGTGTCAAAGTGGCTCGACCTATATCTTAGGTAAAGGACGGGAACCGGGTTAGGTGTCTAGGCGACTAGTGGATTGATTCTCCCTTCTTATTATTATAAGTTATTATTAGCCAGCGGATAGATGGGATGGATACCCAGTCCCAGCAATGGAATCATCAGCAATAGCACCTTCTTCTCCACTCCTTACGTTCGAGAGGCCATCCAATCGGGAAAGGAAGTAAAAGTCCCATCGGTAAGGATTTCTTTAACCAATCGTTATGTTAGCTTTCTTTAATAGAATTTGATTTCGAGAAAATGTAAACCTCGACCACAAGTTGAGAACAAGAGTAAATAGCCCTTCTATCGAAGAAGAGCAAATCTCTCTTGAAGGAAAGGCGAGCCCTTTCTTAGTTGAAGGATGGACCTTAACTAGCCCGAATCCTTTTGCCTTGGACTTCATCCTGATGTTCTTTGTAAGCGATATGAAATCTGTTAAGTGTTGAAGTAAAGGGTCCAACTCTATCCCCGGCTATACGTCCATTTCTCGGGGGCTCACCTGCGTACCTTTGATTCTCTCTTGCTGTAAGTCTAGATCGGATTTCTACCCAGCAGGAGGAGCTCTACTTATTTCATAACCTCGAGCCCTACTCTTATCTTAAGCCCCAGACGTGGGAACTGAACCCACTGCCCTTATTGCTTCAAGCTCACTTGAGCAGTTTCCTTCCTCTAGCCCTCTTGGTAGGTTCACTTCTTTTTTCAGATCTTGAGTCTGCTAACCCGACCAACGACCAGATTGCTTTGCTTGGCTCCTATGCTTGCTCACTACCCTAACAGGTCACAAGCTGGTAAACGTCTGGGCAGAGTATTCACTATTCACCGAAGCCCTAGTCACGTAGGATCAGGATCAACTAAAGAGCTAGCTTTAGACCTCCGGGGCACATTGCTTCACGCCAGTAATCCACTATCTTCTGAGGTAGAGCCGTCTATCTCCTTTCCCTTATGTATGATAGAGCCAAGTCCCTATGGCCAATCCCCTTTTAATGCGAGTTTCGGATTCTACGGACCAGCGTGCTTGGCTTCCTACTGAGTTCGAGTGAGGAAAGCCGTGGGCAAGGGAAGAGAGTTATTCTATAGAGAGATATGAGCTGCTATTAGTTCGCTTCACCCAGTCTATAGTATATCGCCTAGTCTTATAACCTGTACTGTAGAGAGGGGAACAAGAACATCTTTATGCCGCTTTCCTCCCAGATGTAGGTCTTCCTGGAAGTGAGAACACTGCTATGATGATATCGATAATAGCCTCTTTTTTCTCCTTCTTTCAGAACCTTGGTGCAAATGCAATTGCTACTGGTGCTTCCCCAGCCACCTCTGTTTCCGAGTCTTTCTCTGGGTCAATAACTGGAATAGGGCAAAGGATGCGTGCAATAGAAAGCTATCTCAAAGGGCTTCCATTCAGACCAACTCATAGGGATGGGATACCTAACAAGGGCAAGGCCTATTGGGTGAGGGCAACTGGAATCATGCGCATGGCTCCATCCAACCAAAATGTGAGTCTAATCTTCTCCTCGATCCATTAAAAAATGAATCCCCCTTTTTAGACATAGATGGATTTCTTACTGACCCCGCGATACAGAATAGGACCAATAAATACGTTTACGTTATAACGTTATAAAAAAAGAAAGAGGGAGAAAGTCTAGCTCCAGTTATTATAGCTCCCCGGGTTATACTAGCTCATTCCAACCCTGTAGAGTCGACGCCTTTACGTCTATAGGAGGCGTAACTTGACAAGTTTAGTCATTCCAGTCATTTCGGTCAGTATAGTCGGAATTGGGATAAATGAAATAAATCTCGGTCGGAGTTTGGTTCATCAGCTGTCTCGATCGAATTGAATTAGCAATCTCTCCCCCAGCTATGGTAGATCTTCTATTGGCTTTCTACCATTTTAGAAGTAGTAGGAGTTTTAGTATGCCTTACTTTCCTACCTTTGAATAAATACCTCTATCAACTAGGAAGAAAGACGTCTTGCTTCTTTTTCCCCATGTGGATTCTAAACCGTCGCCTTCCCCAGCTTGTTCTCTGTCCGTGGTTACCTTATTCTGGCTAACAGCTTAATTTGTGCTAACAGGACCAGGACATCCCTTTCTGGGCATATTCCTTCGACTTTTGATGAAAAAAAAACAACCTATTTTCCCACAACTTATTCTGGAATAACCTATTCTTAACAATTTATGGCATCGGATCGGCTAAGTATCTTGATTCGTCTAGGTCCTGCCTTGGTCTCTAAGCTTAAGCCTTGCTAACGGTTTTCAACCTTTATACCTCACTCAGGGCATAGCTCGAATCTAAAAAAGTTTTCTAAAGTGTTCAGAGATCGTCTGTGAACAAATCGGCTCTTGCAAGAGAAGACAGATCCATAGGCAGCAAAAGAAGACTTTCGCTAAACAACAGACAGCTTCACAAGAGAAAGGAAAAGGAGTCGATTCCTTATTCTATTATGGGTAGCGCGCACAGGAAAGAGAGAAGAGCGACAACTTAAGATGTGCATCAATTGCTTCAGATATGAGTTGTCTCACATCTTGGCTTCTCAAACAATCAATACTTTTTTAAGAACTATGTTCAAAAGCACATGATCTGGAAGCCCAGATTTTGAGAAAGAAAGGGAAGCAGTTGGGTTGGGAGAACCAGGATATGTCGATTTAGAATAAGCCGATGCATATGGTAACGAAAGGTGAATGGAATAAAAACCTCGAGTTACTGCAGGTACACCACTTTTAGCCTAGGAGTGATTCCTTCTCGGGGGAACCCTCTTTCTAAGTCGAGTGACTGGAGACTACCTTCTCGCTGTAAAAACTACATTCTTGCTTTTGGCATCTTCCCCACCCGTCGCCTTCACTTGAAGACGAAAGATCAAATTCGATTCAAAGATCGGAATCATACCTCCAGCAGGCAAGGTCGGCTCAAGAAGTGGAAGTTGTGAGATGGAAAGAAGACCAAAAAAAAAACAGAATCAGGGATCAATCCATACGCGGCTTGCCTTTGACTACGCATTGTCAGTCCTTTGAGAGACATAAAGACCTACCGACAAGGTCTCCTTTCCTTTGTCTACTACGTCTTTCCCCTTTGGTCTATCCGCTTTGTCTAGGAGCCTCCTTTCTCTTATGAACAAAAAAAGCGAAGAAAGACGTGCTCTAGTCCCCCTCTCAAGGTGTCTTATAGCTGCGTGGCAAGAACTCTCTCCTCTTGAGCTTCTGATTGACATACCGAGATTGATTCAATGAAAGTCCCTAGCGCAGTGAGACTTTGTATCGGCGAACCGAGCGAAAAGCTCTCTTATCCAATCCAAGCGAGTGGCACAGGCAGAGTTTATAAGCATCAAAGCTTATGGTCATCATACCATCGAGGAAGAGAAGAGAGGCGAGCAGCAAACTCACAGTGAAAGCTTTACCTTGATCGTAACGAAACGGCTAAGGTCTAAGCGCGAAGCGGTGACACCTCCAGCGTTGAAAACAGCCAAAGCAAGTATGACAATCCTGTCATGGGATTCATGCTGAGATGAAGCATTACTCAATTTACGACAACTATATTACGTTACGATATTTCCGATTCTCCCTTCTCTTACTCAAGTGAACTCTCTAAAAGCAGTAACTTCTTGCTATTAGACATTTACCCCCTTATAGACCTCGAGCCCTTTAAGTAAGACTGAATCTCCATCTCAATAGAATAAGATAAGGGTGGCAAAGTGAGAAAATTCTCTTGTTCCCATCAACGCACAATCAAAGGATCAAGCATGAGAGCCTCTTCTCTTTTCTCTTTGGTGGTCAATTGGCAGTAATGATGAATGTTCTTCAAAACTTTAAAACTTTTGTGACGCTTCTGGGGAAAAGATCAGTCTTAGCAAGCAGCATCTATAGGATAAGCTGTTCTGGATTTATTTTGCTTTCTTTTTTCACAAGACCTTGTGCCTTTGGTCTTCGGTCCGAACCTGCTCCTGTTCAAAGCCGGTCTTTTCTTGCAGACGGTTCTTAGAATTCCTTATGATATGAAAAAAATGATGCGGTTGAACAAGACCTGGAACTCTCTTCCCCGATAATCCCATCTTTTTTGGCTAGGTAAAGTGGAAACCATATATCATACTTGGAGGATCTATCCATCTAAGAGTTGGGTGCCGAGGTGGTGGTTCGTTTTCTACGATCGGGAGTTGGTCCATCTCACCCTTATCGGACTCTGGTTGATGACTGTATCTCTTTTGTCAGAGAAGGCTGGGTTTGTGAGGTCAGACATACATTTCGGGAGGGAAACCGATGCGCGGATTTTTAGCAAATTTTGGTCAAGTTTGTCGCCTCCTCCGGATTTATTGCCTCTCTTGGAGGCAGATAGAAATGGTCACTATATCCTGAGATCTTAACCGGCGGATCGCCGGTCTTATGTACCAAAATAAAAAGTAAGTCTGCTCGGTCCTAATATGGATGAGGAACTCGAAAGCTCAACCTCCTTTCGTAACAACTTCCTACGACCTTTCCGAAGAATAGAATCTCAATCTCATCTCTCTTAAGCCCTCCCCAGCGTTAGCTTTATGACATAAAGCGATAGGGGTTGTGGCGAAACGAAACTCCTTTAGGGTTCCCGGTTGGTGCCTTGACGGCGTAACCAATCATTGAGTTCAGAGCTAAGTTTCTGGATGAAGACTTAATGGCTATTCTACCAGATGACGCTGGGCGGACATATCGAATAGTCGCCTACCCAGGTGGAAAGATAAATAGCCAAGTTAAAAGGCGTGAAGTTGTATAGTGTCTGGTTGGGTGCTTATCCCTTACTTCTGCTTCCTCGGCATTCAGTGAAAGGCTTTTTCTTTTTCTTATCTTATAGGGGTCTATTTTCTCTGACTTAACTCAGCTTGACCTACTTGACTCAGCGGTTAGAGTATCGCTTTCATACGGCAAGAGTCATTGGTTCAAATCCAATAGTAGGTAGAAGCGGTCGAAACCCCTGCTCTAGCTACTTCCCATCTCTACGAATTCGGGCGGGCGAAGGGTCAACTCTACTTATACTTAGCGAACTGGTCTCAATGCAATGGTTAACTTTGGCTTGAGCCTGCGTTCTTTTCATCAAAAAAAAATATCGTATCGTATAGTAGGTAACCAGTTCTTTACTTAACTCGGTCCAAGCAATGCCCAAAGACTCCCATGCCTTTTTTGGTTGGACCAACCCAACCGGAGATTTCCGACAAGTCTTTCTTCATTTTTAGAGCAAGAAGCAGAACTACAAGAAAGCTTTCTTTATTATCATGGAAACCCACTTTTGCGCTTCTTATTTTTTAATAGGAACCCTTTTTTCGGTCTGCCTTTTTGTTGCTTTCAAAACTGGATAAATTCTCGTTGCTAAGCGTATCTCGCTTGATATTTTAGAGGGCGAACTGGCGAAACATAAGTCTTACGCCGAATATCTGCTTCAACAGCTATTTCGTGCGAAGAATATACATTTAAGGGAGGGGGAAACTTTTAAGGGAGTAGTAGAAAATCATTTGGTTTTTGAAGAGCCCTTAAAAGAGCAAATTGATGGGCTCTATCAAATCTGTTGTGATCTCATTCTAAATGGGGCCAACAGTAGCTACTTTCTACAAATTTTGGAATTTTATGGATCCACGCTTGGTATGTAGCCAAGCCCAAGAAAAAAGGAACGAGGGGAAGAATCGACAAGGAATCCATAACAAAAAAAAAATTGTGAATGAAAAAAAAAGCGTGACGAGAATTCTCAACCCGAGATGTTAGAAGGTGCAAAATCAATGGGTGCCGGAGCTGCTACAATTGCTTCAGCGGGAGCT
>NC_027406.1:0-85000 GCF_007990345.1 Gossypium hirsutum | reverse complement strand
CCTACAAGAACCCGTTAAGGGAAGCGTGTTGACCGTTCCCGTCGTCACAGGCGCTTACACGATTGATGGCGATTTTCCACACTTTGGGAGTCGACGCGACGGCGTGTTTGACGCTCACCAAACCCGAAACTCTCGCTCGGATTGGACCGTTCGTTCTTGGTTTGCATCGCAGTATGTATATCCAGGCAGGGAGCTTCCGATTGAATCCATCTTCTACTTAGAAGATCCTAAAATAGCATATATATTTAAGGCTAGTGAGCAGAATGAATCAACACTAGCCCTATGAGTTTAGTTGTCATCATCCCATGACTTCTGTTGGTCTAACCGGACCACCACTCCCGACGCATTTCCGGGAATCACCAGGATGATAAGTGAACGCTTGCTTCCCCACTAGAGGGAAGGGAAGGAAAGCGTTCCAAAGATAAAGTAGCTCTAAACTCATCGATATGAAATCATCGTCTCTATTTTTTTTACTAACCCAACCTAAACCAATCATTCTCATATCTATTAAGGAAAGGTTTGAACAGGCTCGTGCTCATACGTATGGATACCGACATGGCTACCAAAAAGGAGGAGAATGGATCCTTGATTATGTCACTAAGAAACCCTTGACCGCTAAAGCCATAGTCTTACGAAATGCAATTAAAGGTCATAGGGCAACCCTACTTCGATCTCCAGATCGAGTCATAGGTCTAGGAGATGCCATGAGAAGGGATACTTTCAGTCTTTTACTTTGGCAGATAGTTTTGTTCAGTCTTATGTTAGAGACCTACGATTCATTTTAGTAGTCTGTCTATTACAAGGGTTTACGATATGGTGGGCTCAAACACACTCTCTACTTCTGATGAGACCGGACCTGTGTTGTTCGCCTCATCATTTAGAAGTAGTGCGTCAGGCAACCTCATGCCCAATGGTGCAAATAGGATACGATTTCTGTCCGCACTCACTCCATTGTGCACAGGTAATCAAAGATTGCTCTCGCCCTACCGAAACCGCCTTTGACCCCCTAGGGCTCAACGCACTACGACCATATAGTAAAGCCATCTCACTTTCCATCATGCTAGGTGCAGTAGTAGTAGCGCAGGCCTTAGGAGAAACAGTCTCCACATTATAAGCTAAGCAAAGGCTAAGGTTAGAGTCAAAAAAGACTAGGAAAGCGAATCTCACCGATAAACCTTTTTTTATTTTAGGATGGTCTATTTCCTTTCCACACCTGTGTCGTACAACCACCTAAAGCGCTTCACTCTTAGCTAGACGAATGCCTCTCACCTGAGAATCCCTTCTGCTACTAGCGGAAATCCTTGCTTCGAACTGACTTAATAGGGTGGGGCGGTTAATGAACTAATACGACTTTCTAGATGGATGCAGGAGAACACTTTGCTACCGCTAGCCTTAGCTAGCCAGAAGTGAGCTCCTTTGTCGACTCAAATTCCCTCCTTCCCTTCCCTGTCGCCTTTAGCTAAATTTCTTGCTTCGCTATACAGCTAAAGAACAACTACGACTGCACAACGACTATAAAGGTGACTAAGGATAACACCCTTGTTTCTAGCCAGCTCCTCTAGTTGAAAGAGAATCCCCCTTTCCTTATCTGTCGTCAACTGACTTATGAGCTAACCTTGTTAGCCTCCTATTCATAGTATCTACTCTAGTGTCTACTTGTGATGCTTACCTTAAATTACCTACGGTAATTTACTGAGTTATAACAATTTTTTACTTGTAAACCTACGGTAATATAAGGAGTTATAACAATTATACTATAGTTTTTGTCCCAGCCTCAAAATCCGTAGATTCAGAAGGAGCCTCTCCACCTTTGAAAGATGGGAATCAACCCAGATCCGCCTGGGCTTAGCAAGATATGTCATAACCTCCCGAATCAATCAGAGGTGTAGCGGCCGGCCTCCCCCTTCAATGGTTACGGATCCTCCTTTCCTTTGCCCCTGAACCCCAGCCTGTGGAAGCTGATCTCGGTTCACTTCTCTCTACTATATTTTGAACCTGATGCTCGGTCGGGGAGCCTCGGATTAAGAAATGAAAGATAAGTTGTTCGGAGGAGCTCCTCCTTCTGCCTGGGCCTTTGGGCCCATATCAACACTTCTGGGGGAAAGGAATAGCTTTCAAAAGATGGATCAATTGCAGCAGGGACTGGACTGGCTTCACTCGCACTCGACTAATAAGCAAGGAGGAGACATCTGCGGATGCATGCCCGACCCGAGCTACTAGGCCAGGGCCATTAGATCCGCTCTTCGCCTTTGCAGCTCTTCCTGAAGGAGGAGCCGTGCCATCTCTATCAGCTAGTGAGCTAGCCGCGAAAGGCAATGAAATTGTAGATGCCCAGAATAGGTTCTTTGACGGATTGCCTTGCTTTATGCCGTTATGCCCCTTTGAAAGACCGCCCAATAGGCTTTATGGGACCCCCTTATTAAACTCTAGAGAGAATACTTTTTTTCAATGGATCCCCTTCCTGCCCCAGGGACTTTTGGCTACGATTGCCGGGTTGCGGATATTCCCCTAACAGCTGATTCACTAGCGAGTCCTCCAACAGCTCTTACTGGAACAGAAAAGACTATTCTCCAGAGGGGGCCCTCTTCCTTTTAGGAGTCACAATGTAAATTCCCTTGATCAACGGCCCTATTTTTAGCACACTGGACTTACCGGCCTTATGCCTCCGAAAAGGTACTATTCTCTAGTATACTCTTTCTTTATAGTTCGCCAGCAAGGCATTTTCCGAAGCAGGCAGGGCTAGAGCGGGGGAATTGGCCAATGCTAAGTGATCTCCTCGCCCAAAGAGGGGTGGGGAAGAAGGATACAATAACGTGGCATTAGCAATGTTCAGGTTCGCTACATCTGGGAATTTTTCTTCAAATTTGGCTGGTGAGAACTTTGAAGGAAAGAATCTTAGTCCTAGGCCACAACAGCACCTGTTTATCCCGAATCTGTTTCCTTTCTTCAGCTTTCGAGCCCCTTTCTACACAATCTCTTGCTGTCTTTTCCCGGAGGACGGGTTTTGATCCTTTTTTAGCCGAGTTTTGTGTTTCGAGTCTCATGTTGAGTTTTGTCTTTCATGTGAGACTTTGCCTTAAAAACTAGGGCGGAGCCCGTTCCTCGCTCAAGTTTTGTCTCTTTCTTGACCCGCTTCCGGATAAGTTGGCTAACCGTGGCCCTACTCCTTTCCCGAACCAGCAACCCCTCTTTCTGCTGCTTGCTATTCCGAAGGAGCTTTCTAGCTATTGACCCCGTGGAGGACCCTTCCGGCATGTCGGGGTGGATAGGAAAGTGCAGTGAAGTTCCTAAGAAGGAAAATCCTGTACTAAAGAAGAACAAACAAGCTTAGCACTAGTGGTATACCGTTCCCCGTTCAGTTGGCGCGTGCCTCGCTACAGAGATTTTCAGAAAACCAGTTCTCTAAGGGAGCACAAGCACATACGTGCTCGGGGAGAGTCAACGACATACGCGGGGAACCACGCATTCGACAACTCGCCAAACCGCATACGCGGAATCTTCCTTTATAGCATCCGATTTTCATCTCCTTGATCCCATCGCTCAATGCTGACCTGACATCTGCCCTGGGGGAATGTTCGAAAGGAGTAGTAATAGGGGCTTTGGGGCCTTGCGAAGAGACATTCTGTCATTCTCATC
This sequence comes from Gossypium hirsutum, assembly GCF_007990345.1. Taxonomy (NCBI): domain Eukaryota; kingdom Viridiplantae; phylum Streptophyta; class Magnoliopsida; order Malvales; family Malvaceae; genus Gossypium; species Gossypium hirsutum. The sequence continues at coordinate 81,364 of NC_027406.1, read as the reverse complement.
ATTGTAATATTAAGTGTTGTAAGATGTTTTAATAATAAATGATGTAGTTGTAAGATCCTCCTTCTCCTCACCCTGCTTGGGAATCAGTGTCGGGTACATGGAAGAGTCAGATTGAGAAAGAAAGGGTACGTAGAGGGGTCAGAAGTAGCGACGAGTTAATCAAAAGTAGCAAGTTTGTTCTGTAGGCTTTCGTGAATGGGGCTCATGGCTTTCGAAGTCGAAATCACCCGCTGATAGTTGAATTTTTTGTTCTTTCTCAAAGGGATCGTATTGACCCTCTTCTGAGCCTATGGGAGAAGACTGGGTAGAAGAAGCTTTTAGCCGCTGCTTGTTCAGTGCTATTTCCCGGTCGTCCAATGGTCTTTAGTCGTTATTAAGCCTGGTATGTCTCCGCCCTGTGTCCACAATTCCAGACCTTCAATCCAAGATCATGCCTTGGGCTGGATTAGTTCAAATTTTTTTTGCTTAGTTCGCATTCCGGGTATGTGGAAAGCAAGAAAAACGTATTCGCCATAGTTACGATATCCTTTGCTGAAAGTACTATTATTCTCTTGACTTAAGGGGCAGTAAGTAGCTCACCAATTTCGGGTGTACGCGTCCCGTAGTCTAACTGGTACTCATGTCTTCTATAGCAGTATGGTATATGTAACGTTGTTGGTTCAAGGTTGCTTAGGACTGTCAGGTTGCTAGTCCTTCGATGGTTCCCAACCCCTTTTCTCAAAAATCCCATTTCCTTCCATGTGGGAAATTTTTGAGTAGTATCAGTTGAGTCATTCGCAGAAGCAGCTCTTTCAAAAGCACCCAAATCTGATGAAGGAACTTTGGAATCAGCGGTTTCTTTCATTCGCTGAAGAACAACGCACCGAGAATAGAATAAAAAGAATCCGATGGATCATACATTGCACAGGCATCATCCTAAGAAGCCGAGGCCGAACTAACATATCAAGTTTATCCCGAAACAACGGATTCCTCACCCTCAGGAGCCCGAAGTAACTCATCCTCATCAGCCCCAAGTAACGAATCCGAATGCCTATCTCCAGCCGAATTCGTTTCATAAGACTTATCGGAAGTAGGATAAGAATCATACGCTGAATGAGCAGACGAATCGACCGAGGAAAGAGATGCTTACATACTAGAACAGAACCTAACTCGACTTCTTTTTTTTCTTTCTCCTGTTGCTATCCTCTCAACAGGTCGGTCAATATCAGTAGTGGAAGAAGCAGAGTAGTCCCCTGGTCATCAGTTAGTAGTTGAATAATCCCAGTAGTGGTCCTCTTGCCTAGCGGAGTCAGCCCTTAATGGACAATGATAGGCAGACCAAAGATTGCACATCGCAGTCTAAGCGTGCTTGCTTTGCGCACCGGCACAGCAGAATGAGAATCCGCTGGCTCAGATGAGTGGCTTTTGGCTTACTTCCTTGAGAAGGGCTTTCTGTAACTAAGAAATGAGAATTGTTGACCCATATGATTATGATCTCAGGCTCATAAAGAGGATGAAACTGACAATTTAAACTTTTTGAGCTCGTCAGTGATCTTTTCCATGGTGTCTAGAGAAACCAGCTTTGAACATGACATTCGTACCCAAGGAAAATTTTAGCAGGCATTACTATGATCTTGAAGCCCTTGCTAGGAGCTGCTCGGTACGGCTCACTACTAAACTAAAGAAGGTTCAGGCATGCTTCGACTTAGCCCTGTGATCCGCTAATTCATCTCTTGATCTGGTATTCCGAAAAGGGGGTGGATAGGGTCAGCGAAAGAAGTGGCGAGGGCGGAAGAAAGGGTTTTCAATTCCAGGGTCCCGCTCCTTGGAAATGGGTATTAAACAAAGGACATAGTGGGTTAGGTAACACCCCCTTTGAGAGGAAAGATCCATCAAAGCAGAAAGTCCAGAGCAAAAGGATTGGCTTCCAAGCCAATGCGTATGCTTTAAAAGTTAGACTTGGAACAACAATAACCCTTATCTGTACTTTATTAATGGGTTAGGAATTCGTAGTGGGGCGTTCTTTTCATAGATCCTTTGAGCGAGAAAGGTGCTGCACCTTACCGGGGCCTTTGACCCTCAAGGTCATCCGGAGCCACTTTAAAGCAGTTTATTGGCCGTAGCAACGCAATGTTCAGTGGTGGGGCAAAGCACTAGCGAGAAGCTTCCCTTGGGATTTTTTTCCCAGGCAAGAAAGAAGTGAACGGAAGGAAAGGAAGGCCGTCGTGAGAGCTGTTAGTGGTTTAGTAAGGAAGGTCATTAGGCTCAGTCCGTTGCTTGTTCCCTCACTGCACACTTTCTATATATCTGTCTCCATCCAATCAAGGACGTCCATACCATATAGAATCAGGCTCGACAAAAACGAGACTAGGGACCATGAACTCCTTCCATCATTATTTGATAAAGAATGCTCCCCGCTTCTTCCTGTGGTTACTATTAGAACACAAGCCAAGGAACTCAAAACCACAACACAAGCACCCCTTAAAAACTAGTTTTTTTTTTAGTTTTCGCCCGATAGTAAAAAAAAGTTCCCCGTAGAACGCGAGCGTTGAGGCTTTCTTCGAAAGAAAGAGAGAGGCCCGGCTGGTGCTTTTTTCTGTGTTAGCCAGGTGAAAGGCTTGCTTAACTATAAATAGATTAGTAATAAGGTATTAAGGAACTACTAAAACCGCTCTTCCCGGGCTAGTTGACTCTTAGCTTCCAGCGAGCTACGTGCATAAGCTTTTTTTACTACTAATACGATTCCTATCCTTACAAAAAGAATAAGATGTGAAGTATCTTCTCGATTCCTCTCCTTGAAAAAAAGTGGTCCGTCGACTGAAACTGAACTTGCCTTGTTGTGATAGGGGTACCGGCTTTTTTTCATTCCCACCAAGGAGCCGTAGCTTTACAACGATAGGGCTTGACTGCCTTACCTTATGTTATTAGTAAAGCGCTATAGCGCTCTTTACTAATAACATAGAAGGTAAAGGGGCCCACTTTTTTGTGAAGAAAGAGGGCTACTTCACGACCCGCTACTAATAATCGAAAGGGTTCACAGCGAGTTCAGTCTATAGTGACGGAACGTTTCCGCCGGAGGGGTTTGTCTCCATGGAATGAGTATTCACTACCGCTTACAGCGCCTTCATTCACTCGTCTTGCTACTTTGGAAAACTTTTCAGCGGACACGTGGAGTCGAACGTCTCTCTACAATGTACCGTAGGTAGACTGATTATTGTAGGTGACTGTCTCTAGTGGTTTAGAGGCAGTTCTGTTGCTACCAACTTCTTTGTTTGTAGTTTAATAGATTTACATGTTCTAGTGGATCTAAAGTAGGTTTGTGTTCAGCAACAGAAAGAGGTGAGGTTCTGCTTTCTTACCCGAAAATATTGATAAGGGGGAAGTCTCGAAAGGCATACGAGTGCGCCTTTCGTAGACGAATACCGACTCAGTCCGCTCCTGCTGCGCGGGAGTATCAGCCGGCCGGTGTCGGGTCGGCCCCTAGGGCACTATTCGCCTTGGGAGTGGTTCAGCCATCAAGCTACTTTTTGAGGTAGGGGACCAGACTGGTGACTGCTGCAGTTGTTGTCTGCAGGGTATGTGACACCCCACAAGTTGAGTAGTGCTGAGCCAGGTCTCGTCGAGCCTGTTGAACGGTTCAAGTAGAAGTAAATAAGTAAAAAGTGGAAACCCTCCATATCAATCCATCTCCATAGGAGACAATATGAGCAAAAGACAGGAATCCCTTAATCCCGCGGAAAAGAACTCACTCCGGGGGGAGTGAGGGAGATATTCAAAAAGAGAAAACTGCCTTTACGCCGACAGAGGATTCTCTAACCGCGGATAAGGCGAAAACACTTGCATTCGATGCATCAATGAATGTGCTTGCGGCCTCTTCTCTGCTCGATGCCTATTCTGTTCCTTCTGTGGCATTTGTCACCTATTCTGATTCCCTTGCGGAAGCCCTTTTTTCAACTTTCTTTCAGCTCGTCAAAGGACCATCCTTGGGCATTAAAACTTACAAGGCGGATACACACCCTGGCTTCCTTCCTCCACAGAACACTTACTACCGTGGCCTGGGATAAAAACCATTTTCTTATCTTCTTTCCTCGGTATTTACCGCTGCGCCCCTATGCTATCAAGAAGAAGGAATTTCGGGACGGGAAGGACCTGGAATGTCGGGATGCCTAAGATAAGAATAGAAATAGCGATATGCCGATTTGCTGCTGTTAAAAAGCTAGGCACCTCTGTATTCTTATTGCCAATCTCTCTTAGCTCCCGAACAGCCTATTCGATTTCTGTGCTTAAGCTTGCTCTCACTTATTCTTGGCTTGGATCTAGATAATAGATGTGGCAAGTCAAAGAGCTGAGTTGTCGAAAACACTAGCAGCTCCTTCCCCAACTTTTGCAAATGAACCCCGTTCAAGCGCTACAAAAATTATCACCGTTTACGCCGCAACATGTCCGATTGCGAGAGAGAGAAAAGGGATTAGAAAAGAGCCCGGCTATGCGAAATAGACAAAAAGGGAAGTTGGGCCAGTAATCCCCTAACCGGGTATGAACTCCTCCCTTCTACGCTCCGTGGGTCCTTTATTACCTAATTCCCTTAAAGACGGAATTGCTCTTAGTCTTTATCCAAGAGATGTCCCTGAGACTAAATAAGGAAATTGTCTCTTTGCTTAAGCACGAGATTCGACAGGTGACCAAGGAACCAAGATTCACGTAGAAAGACTGGCACTATTACAGGAGCGCTTATGAAATCTATCTTTTCTATTTCATAATGTAAGACTTTAGGCACTCTAGACCTTATAAGCCTTTATACGTTATACGTAAACCCGGAGAAGACTTGCTTTTCCTCGAAAGCAACCTATAACCAGCTTTATTAAAATCCCTTTGCCTAAGATGAGCCTACTCGCCTAAAGGATGCAAGGGAACTTGCTCGGAGAGAAGGCATATTAGCGTATTCCCCCTATTCAAAATCCCTATTACAAGACTTATACTTTTCTTATTAAAGCCATATGAGAGCCTATGGATCATACCTATTTTTTCTATCGATATAGAAAGTCTCTTATTCGCTCGCCATGGAAGCACTTAAGTAAGATAGGAATGAAAGAAAGAACGAAAGCAGCTATAACTGCATCCAAGGAAATTGGAAATATGATAAGGTGTTACCAATTACTGAGACAGGCTTCCAGGTCGAAGCAAAGGCAACTCTCTCTCGATTAAGGAAAGACGAAGAAGTGTCAATGGCTGCGAGGAAACCCACTGTAAAAGTCACTGCAACTGGCTCAGGAATAGCATAGCTGGCAGAAGAAATTGAAATAGATGTCAAAAACTAGATCCCTCTTCACTGCCAATGGAACTATAAAAATGGAAGGCATTATCAATGGAGGGTCCTGAGTAATTAACTACCCGACCTTACACAGTACCCTAGCTTGGGAAAGATTATGAACGGGAAACTCAGGATAGACAGACTAGCCTTATTAAGTTAAGCAACCCCAGCAAAGGGAAGAGAAAATATGCTAATAGGTACAGCTATCTAATTGTATAAGGCTAACTTTCTGTATATGCTTAGGTAAGAAGAAAACTATATCATATCCTACAAACTCACCCTTTATTGTATGTAATATAAGCAAGCTCAAGGCTAAGAGATTAGCTATTGGAAGGCTCTATGGCTAGCAAGTTTGAAAGCAGAAAAGGTCAATCAAGCACTGTAGTACAATCCAGCTGGAGTAGTGCAAGGCTAAATTGTTTTTGTATATGCAAGGGCGGCAAGCAGAAAATACAAATTTCTTTCTCTTAAGGAAGACTCCGGGTTTGCAGGACCTCTATCATATTCTTTATTCTCTTTCTCTATACCATATGCTTTTTTTCCGGGCAAGCAAGTAGTGATTTTAGGCAAGTAAGCCCCTAAAATATATATAAGTGCTAGTTTACAGCCTTTACTTTCTCCCTTACTAGCTTTGAGTTGGAGTTTCTTTCGATCGATGTCGGTGCAGGCCAAATTTCCATCCTTTTTAATTCGAATTATGCCTTCGAGTCAGTTAGAAAGTAGAAAGCAATCCGCTAAAAAGTGAAAAGCCATCAGGATCAAGAAGAGCGGCGGGATAGGGATAGACCTTATGAATTTGATATTTTCCGTCTATCCCGTGGGAGCCTTTGTAGGAGTAACCTTTCCTTCAGTCCCTTTAAAAAAAGCAATTAAGTTGTCAACTTTCCATCCAGTTCCCTTGGCGTGCTAATCCCCTGCAGTTTTTAAGTCTTCCTTCCAAAGCAATCTATAGGTCTTCTCCAGCAGTATAAGTACCAGCATTCGTATCTGTAGTTGATAGTTTAATTCCCCCTTTTGCAGAAGGCGCTAGGTCAAAGGCGGCTAGGGCGGAATATGTTTTTTCTAGAGCGGAATAGGGCCTTTCATAAAGCAAGCAGTATATGGGATTTCTAGGGATGAAATGACGCGTAAGACTTTGATAGGGAGATTAGGAAAACTATAAATTAAGTTCTCAAGTGAGTGGGCAATTCTGTGAGCAAACTTGTCTAGAAGTCTCTTTCACCTTTCTGTAAGTGATTTAATGTAGGGGAGGGTTGTGAGAGAGTTTCCGGAAAAGCTTTTCTTTGAGGAAGAAGATCTCCTTTCTTTTTCTGTTTTGGGGAGGGCTAGTCTTGTCATAAGGGCATCCAGGTCTCTTCCTGCCAGCGGGAGTTCTCTTGCATCCCCTACATCTACTTCCATACCTTCTACTTGGAATCTAGTTTCAGTACCATATGGGTCAAGGTCGGATCGGGCAGGCTAAGGCTAGGTTAAAAGCTTAGGGCTGGGGCTTTAGCGAGGAAGGTAGTCTTATTCTTCCTCGTCAAATTTCTTTCTTTCTCTGGGCTGGGCTAACGCTAACGATAAGAGATTCCCGGATAGGTCTACAGAAAGATATCCTTTTTTCTTTCCCTGTATGTGGGGCTATCCTGGTGGGCTGGATAGATCTCTTTACTCTTTCCTATATTCCTATAGTATAGGGATAGGGAGGGAGGAAGACTTTTGAATAGGCTTTTTTCCTCTTGAAAGAGCTAGTGAGTTCCGGTCGGTTTGAGTGCTCTTGGATGGGGTTCTCTGCTATCCAGAGGAGGGCTAGGGGTTTCCAATTCTAAGCTAAGCTCCTGCCATGGTTTTTGGAGAACAAAGCTAAACCCTTATAGTTGGCGTGCTAAGAGCAGCTTATTGAAGTGCTAGTTTCGATCTAGCTCCAGTGGGAGTTGCTCAACCATTTCCAGATGAGTTCGTTTTCTGCTTGTCTCTCTCAATGTGTGTCTGCGAAGGCAAAGGCAAGGGGAGTTTTCCGAGTAATAAAGGAGTAAGCCAGCCAGTCCTTCTCTTTCCTTGCGAGCCAATCTTTGCCCTCTTTTTTGCTAAACCAGTTCCAGTCTTTTCACCTTCTGCCTTTGCTGCTGGTGAAGGTAGTGGTGGGGATTTTTTTCTATGGTAGGGCGGCTATATAGAATAGATCTTGGTTGACACTAGGATAGCTCTTCTTGTCGCTTCTTTCTCTTTTCGTTTCTGCGAGCCATTTCGAGTCCTTAAAAAAGCCCAACTGCAGAATCCATATTTATGTTGTCGATGTTTTGACTTCTTTCCAAGCCGAGTCAACAGGCCTAAACTCTTTCTTTCCTAAGGCAGGAAGGAAAGTCTTGATCAAATGGGCAAGGCAGGATATCAGCAGTTCCATTGCCAGTTGGAGTTTTAGTGGAAATTACTCTTTCTTACCTTACGAAATCAGCTTTCAATCCAGCAGGAATAGCAGGTTACAGGGCAATCTCTCCTGTGAGCAAACAAAGAATTGAGAATCTATTACATCTTACTTGTGCCTGTTAGCATCTTAGTGGCTAGCTTCAGCTTTCTTATCTGTACTGGACTATTTTGAATTAGCATCTTTATAGTTTCATCCGATTCCAGATGGAGTTGGAGTCCTTCCTGCTAGTGCTTTGCCTTCCATTTACAGGGTTGGAGTACTATTAGTTGCCTATGGATAAGTAGTCTTTGTTGCCTATTCAATCGCAGAATAAAGAGAAGCCTATACAGTAGTATATGTGTACCTTACATATCCTGCAATTCCTTATGCCTTCGATCGAGTTGGAGTTTCATGCCTCACATACAGTGCTAGTTTCCTATAAGGCATTGGGAGTTCTCTCTCTGAATCCAGTGGCAGTTTCTTTCCTGGAATGAAAGCTTTGACCTTTTTGGAGTCCCCTATATAAGGAGGCAGGCCAGCAAGACAGTTAGAGATGAGATGTCAAGACAGCCAGTGGAAAGATTTTCACCTTATCCAGTACCAGTTGCAGAACCTTCCCCTTTTTCCGGGGTTTGAATTCCAGTTTGAGTGGAAGGTGGGTTATCTATTCTCGTCGTTTTTCTTGCTTCTACCTATCCCTTACGATCCCACTTTCTTTTCCCTATTTTACTGTACCGTAAGAAAGTCTAAGGGTGTAAGCCCCTAAGGCAGTCCTAATAGACTATCTTACCAGGCCAATCCTAATTGAATGCACCAGTGCCTTCTTATCCAAGCGAGCCAATAAGAGATTTTTCTTTTGCAGGACATCAGACTAGAAAGCAGTTTTTTATACACGAGAGCAGTAGGCTATCTGGACTGTCCCATTAGAAAGAAAGCCAGCGGAAAAAGTTGAAAGCATTATCTTACTTAAGTAAGTGAGATAAAAGGGAAAGGAAAGAAAGAGACTTTACTTTGGTAATAAAGTGGGCAATAAGGAAGTCAAATAGACGGGGTTATAAATCAAAAGTGGGTTTCTCGGTCTATCAGTTTAAAGCTTGAAGGCAGTAGTTATATTATAGCTAAATCTTTCTATGTCGATCTAGGTGAGCGAAGACGGTCTTCTCTGCCAGTTATCTTGCAGCAAGTAGCAAGTTGGTTCAGTGCGAATTCCTTTCTTTCTTTTTCATTTCTCCCCTCCTGGGGCTTACTTCCCCTTTATGGAAGGAGGAGACAGATAGATTAGAGCGGGTGAGACAATGTCCCTTACCACAATAAAGGATCCGGACTGCGCAGACACCTCTTCACGTACCTCCGCTGCTTACCCAATGCCTTACTTATACCACAATAGAACTCAAGGCAATAAGGCAAGAAGAAAATTCACTTCATGAGTTACAAAAGATCAAATCAAGCCTACGACTTAAAGAAACTATCGGGAATGGGAACACAACCACATAAGCCACTTCCCAGACTGCCAATCCTTACAACAAGAATGAAAATTGTAAATTGAAAAGGCTCTTCCCACACCCACGGCAGCTCATCCAGGGAAGAAAGAAAAGTCAGCACTTGCTTCTTTTTCTGGTACAACAACTAAAGCAAGAATCAAATGTTTTAGAGCCTTCTTGACACACAAGAGTGAGTCACTTCATTCGGAAAAGAAGAAATAAGGAGGGAAAGCTGTTTTTCTAACCAAAGTCAAAGCAAATGCCCCAACATAAAGGCTAGGGGATGGTCCGATACCTCTTAACTCGAAATCGAATATTCAAGAGACAAAGACAATAAAGTAAAGGATCGTGAAGCGAACCATCAATTATGAGAGGAACTTCACTCGCTAAGAGAAAAAAGATAAATGATAGAGGATAGACAGAAAGAGAAGGAATAGCGGGCAAAGAGATGTCCCGATTCCAATGCTTAACGAATGGACCAATCCAAGACTTTTTCTGCTACCAGAATCGACAGCTGCTCTTACCTTACTAGCACAATACCGAAATGGCTCTTAGCCGACTAAAGGCTACAAGACTGCTTCTACACCTACAACCCTCGCTCTCAGAGAAAGACAGAACGGACAAGAACGACTTTTATTTTAATCCTCAAGCTACAGATAGGCTACTGGGGCTTCCACGCGGGTAGAGCTAGAAAGAATAACATAAGAAAAGACCCTTTCTAATTGCCATCACTGAAAAGCAGTACAAGTAATACACGAACACACTAAAAGGAGAAAAAGACCGAGACTAGGGGAATTTCGCAAGGGATGCACCCACAAAGAAAGCATAGGCGAGTAGTCACTTCACTCAATACAAAGGATAACTTGAAAACATAGAGGAATTTCTACAAATTAGGAAAGGCCTTCCAATCCTAGCTTCTGAAAGAAGAGAAAAGATCAGACCTGCAACCCCATCACAGACAGCGAAGACTTCGAATGATAGACCGACGGAAGTGACCCATAACTAATGGTGCACTTCGCTCGTCAAGCAAGAGAAATGAAAATAAGCCCTTGACGCGTGAGAGTTGTTAAAAAGCAGCAAAGACAAAGGCATTGCACCTCACTAAGAGGCTACCGAAAGGGTCCTACTTCTCGCATTGACTCCATCGACAGAAAGAACTCAAGGACTCGATACGGGAATCCGAAGAAAAAAGGAAATGGGACTATCCCCGATTCACTCGATCTGATGCCCTTAGGCCGATTCTCACTTCTTCAACAAAAAAATCAAATAAGTACTTTCGCCGAGCTCTTATACTCAAGGAAGAAGAAAATGGTTTGACATCGCTCCTGCAAGACAAAGACTTAATAAAGAAGCGGCGGAGAAAGAAAGAAGAAAGATAAATAAAAATCCGCACTTTCTGCAGCATGAGTTTAAAAGGCTAAAGTAAAAGGAAAGGGCCCTGACACCACCCACTTATTACACTTCAAATCCTCAAGGGAAAGATAAATCATCAGAGACTGCGCTCACCGAAGAAAGACGCAGACACATTCACCACTCAAGGAGCCCCAAGCAGTGAGAAAATGATTAGGGAAAGCAGTGAAGAAGGATCAAGAAAAAAGGAGTGAAACTGACTTCGATCGCCGGAAGGCTTGTTAGGAATGCTAGCCAACTCGCTCAGTAAGAACAAGCCCTCGCCCGACAGTCTTTCACTCTTGGATAGCTATAGCTACGGGGCTTTTATGGCTTGAACGGAAATAAATCCATTAGAGGAAAACAACTTCTTTTTGAAAACAGACTGACTTAGTTCAACAAAAGGTCTTTACCAACGCAACGAAAAGAGCTTTTTCCACCAGTCTTTTAGGCCGGGCATCCTCTTTCTATCCATTTCATTTCAGGAAGAGGAAGAAAGGCGAAGTTCTTCCATCCAGCAAGGAAGACTAGCCAAGTCGTACACCCCATTCTTCAACCCCCCCCTTTTTTTGCCATTGTCACTACTGGTACCTGACCCCGTCGGCTCAACATTTTTGCAAACACCGACCCTTACTCAATAGGGCAATGAAAAGAGGAGAACGAGGACAGCTGACTACCACTAAAAGTCAGACTACGAGTACACATTGTATGATTGAAAACTGCCGCTGCGTACTATCCGGTGCTTGCAGGTCTGACTGGAGCCTTCTCTCCAACAGTTGCTTCAATCAATGTTAAGTTAAGTATGACTAAAAGGCTTCTTATCCCGCAGCTGACTACTTTTTGAAAGACCGAACAGGAAATGAAAAGTCGTACTACAACAACTGTAAACATTCCCCCCCCCGCTCTGACTCTGATCGACTTGCCCACACAGCGCCTTCTTTGAGAGAAGAGGTCAAGGGGCTATGAGACTCGTACATCCAAAGACGATTCGAGAGAAGACGATTCAATCTGTTGACTTCACTCCGCTTACGCCCCCTTCAAACATACTTTTTTCGATTTATAAAAGACATATAATAGAACATAAAAATCAGCGAATGTAGGATATCTTGCCCATGAGACTCATTAGTTGTGTTCGCTGCTTAAGGCATTCCCTTTACTTGCTTCTCAGAACGATGGTTGCATTCTAGAAGCGGTAGTCCCCCGAAGTTACATATTAATAAAGGAAATGTCTATCTATCTCTGAGATGTCTATTTCTCAATGATACCGACTCCGTTGAATTCACTCTTTCATATGGTGTTCCGGGGAGGAGCTTACTTTGACTTTGCTGATTTACCTCTCCTCTGTTCATTTAGCACATCCATTTTTCTTTTGTTAGATTTTCATGTCCTATTATCATAGAATGACGCCATTTCCCCTCTCTGAAATAGCGGAGCTCGCTTTAACAGACAACGACTTTCAAAAATGGAAAATTTAAATAAAAGGAGGAACAGGTCGTTCGTTGCGAGAATAGCGGTTGCTCCCTGTTGACACTGGGTCAGTTGATTGGCAAGCCGACTGATAGGGCCACGAAGCGCCCAACAGAAAGGGAAGATCATTGGGAAGAAATGGGGGCCGTTGACCAAGTCGATGGCTTTGTTAAAAGGTTTTTCCTGGATAACTTCAGTCTGCTGGTACGTAGGGGAGTCCGGTAAAGGGCTAAGGAGCAAGGGGCACTCTCATTCTAACCTTTGCATGGCGCCACCATAAAGCGATAGCGAGACCTGAGTCGAACTAGGGCATTTGTACTGGTCGTGCTAGGTTGAGCCGGGGTTGGTAAGGAAAATGAATCCGGACCAATCACACGTAGGAAAATAGTCCGGCAGTACTCTCACCTTCTGCTCCACCACGGTGGGGTCTTTTTTTTCTTCGGGAAAAGGATCTTTGATGCCAAGATCTTCTAGGGGACGCAGCTACCTATAGTAAGTAGGAAAGAACGTCTTTTTGTCCTTGCCTGCAAACTTCTCATTTGACGAAATAGCGTAAATAAAGTCCTCCGCCTACACTACTGGCAGGAAAGAAGGGCGAACAAAGGGACTCAAAAAGATAGGTTAGCGACCGGGCGAAAGGTTGGAATTGATTTCGAAGTTGGGGTCCTATTCCCATACTTTTTTGATGGAAAAAGCGGTCTTCCTCGCTTGCTCCAATGCTTGGCTTGGTGAATCAGTCAATGGCAACTTTCTAGCGATCTCAGAAGCACAAGGAAGCAGAGGAAAGAAGGCCCGCCAGAAGGGGGGGTCCCCAACCCCGGAACGATGTATGAAAGAGACTCTAGAAAGCTATCGAAGTGGACAAGAGAGTGCTGCTTCTTATGACAAAGCCCTTGCTGCAGTGTGAAAGAGTGGCGGGGAATGGCTGGGCTCAGGAGTCAAGTCAACATAGTGTGGAAAGTGGGGTCGACCTTCTAGTGCCTTGTAGGGAAAGAGAGGTTCTCTAGGCAGATAGAGAAGGAATTCCAATAGAGAAGAAAGAATGTTGAAATGAGAGTTGCATTTAGTAGCGGCGGCGCCTCATTCAAATGAGACTTGGAAAGCGAGATAGGGTCTAACTGGGAGGCAGGAAGAAGACTACACGAGTGGTTCGGGAAGGAATCTCTTTGACTGTCTGGTGCCATAGCTTCGACTCCACCCCAGTAATAGGAGGGAGCGGAGCCGCTACTTCACTCTCTTTTCAGGGGGATCGGGATGAGGCAAAAGGGGGCTTTATTCACGTCCTCTGGGTCGTCCACTAAGTGAGTGAAAGAGGTCTCATTGGGAGAATTGGGAAGAGAGAAGGCCAGCCTCCCACTATGTGATGTGAAAGCTTTTTCTCTCATATTCACTTCTCAAGAATATATATAATAGGTAGTTCGCTTAGCCGCAGCTGAAGCCATAGATCTTGCCCGGGATGCTCCCAAGGTTCATCGGTCGGACTCCTCATTGGAAAAAGAATGGCAAAAGGGTGGTCTACGATCAGGGCTTTCTTTAAAAAGGGGGGGGGAAGGACCATTTTGACTGGAGCCATGGACCCAAAGTGAGTCTTTTTGCTCTTTCTTCAAGGCATCTAGCTACGGCGGAATCTTTCACTGCAGCACCTGTGCTATAGACCGGCTTAGATCTCGACCTCGGTCGAATGGTTCTCACTTTGGCTACGTCAGAGAGAAGAGGTCCTTACCTCATTCGCTATTTCGATTTTGCCAGTCCTTGGGAACAGCGTAGCGACGGATAATTAAAAAGAAGAATAGATCCAGTCCAGGGGACAAATCAATAGGAAATGCTATTTGCTTTGTAAGAATAAGAATTCACTTCTATGAAATGAAAAAGTTTCACGGGAATTGTCTTGATCGTCGGATATCATTGAGAAATAGGAAGAATCGAACGATTTCCTGCAATTCTTCCCAGTATGGAATGACTAAAGAATCAAGCTACAAGTCTCGATCTATACAAAACGCACTGGATTTTTGCTTTCGGTTTCATTGATAGCAGAAGACCCTTACTCTATAGGGGTGCTAGCGCTTTACTAATTGAATATCAAGTAAAGGGGCCTGAAAAACGTAATAGGCTGCTACTCTAGGCTCGCTTCGCTTCTTCAAGCTCCGCCCCTTATTGAAAATGAAAGCGCTAACGCGCCTTATATTATTTAGTAAAGCAACCTTTCGCGCTAGGCGCTCATGTTTTTTGTCTGGGTGGAAGCTGGCGGCAGGGCTTGCTTAACCGGATACACGGAATTGGGATCTCCTCGCATGCAACTATTTCTATCGGGAAAGCCTCGCTTATTCAAAGGGCTGATTTTTTTTAACCCTTTTTGCTCATAAGTAAGTAAGCGTTGGTAGGAGCGGCGGGATGATATTTAGTATATAAAAAAAGAAAAACCAAAAAGAAGAAATGGCAAGATAAATTGGATATCGATGGAGGAAATAACGATGTGGAAAACAGGGCAGAGATTCTCTACAATGACACCGTAGACCAATTGAAAGGGATGTGGCGCAGCTTGGTAGCGTCTTTGTTTTGGATTGGATACAAAATGTCACGGGTTCCAATCTTGTCATCCCTACCTTCTCCTCTGGGCAGTAACGAAGGTTAAGATCGATTCAAGACATGACAAATTTTGAATTTAATGATACTAGATGCATGCAAGATGTAGTGAAGGTACAAAAATCATCCTTTTCTTTACAATTGTATCTACTGTGATAAGAAAGCGCTCTTAGTTCAGTTCGGTAGAACGTGGGTCTCCAAAACCCGATGTCGTAGGTTCAAATCCTACAGAGCGTGATTACGAATCAACAGACCCCATTACCGAGATATGGGAACTCAAATAAATAAAATAAAAAAATTGTATCGAATCCATTTTCTATTTTGGAACGAACAACAACCAACTAACACTTTGACTTTACTTTAACTTATTAGATTCAGTAGTAGGTTTATTAATTGCACATAATATCTCGAATAAGAAGAAAAAAAGTATCGCACGATCGCTCGAAGAAATCAAACCTTTATTTTGGTCTAACTCGATTCTAAGACTAGTAATTCCTATGTTCTTTTCCTTTTAGGTTCTACATTTTTTCTTTCAATATTTTAGAGTCCCATCCTTGTAGCTAGGTCAAGAAAAACCTTTGGATCTAATACAGCAATGCTTGCATCACGAATATTAATTGTTCCAATTATTTTATTGTTTGTTTTGTTTCTTTTATCGAAGACTATATACTATAATACTTGTTATTGTACGACCAACCAATTCCTTAAAATGAAAGGATTCGAACAAAAAAACCTTTTCTACAACCACGAAAAGGGGCTTTATAGATTTCGCATCTAATTCAATTTTGGGAATATGAAAATCTCTTTCATGAATTATTAGAACCCAACTCGTCGGACTCACACTTTACCAAATCTTCAGTTTCTAGTCTGAAGCCAGTAATGGAAAGAAACCCTATACTACAGGAGAGGCATTTTCCTATTGAATGGCACATGGTTCTGCATTAACATAACAAGCAAAAAAAAAAAAAGAAAGAAATATTGTATCACTTCTTTTCTATACTGATTGAAATTGCGTTACTGGGTCAAAAGAAGGATAGCTATACTGATTCGGTACACTCTAAAGACACCCTCGGTACCACTATTGAAGATCTCACAAAGATTAAATCTCAGTGAATTTCCATTTACTGATCCTATCTTTCACAGAATCAATCCCCCCTTTTACTGTACATGAATATGTGGAGCTCAGCATGTCTGGAAGCACGGGAGAACGTTCTTTTGCGGATATTTTTACCAGTATTCGAGACTGGGTCATTCATAGCAAACCTATACCTTCCCTATTTACTCAACGAATTAAGGGGGTTAGTTATTCGTCAGCACGGGTTTAGCTTCCTCTTCTGGTATAGGTTTGGGAGCCCTCGGCCAAACGAGTATTCTAAAAAAAGCCGACAAGGAATTCCATTAATAGCTGGCCGTTTTGCTCCTTTGGCACAACTCGATTCATTTAGTAGATTTTTTTTTTTTAGGCTTTATAGACCGGTCCTGAGGTCTTATCCGGTGAGTTAGTCTGTCCTTCGTTTGTTGTACTTGGAGTTAGCTTCTTTCCATGGGTCTTACCTTAGGTAGACTTATCTAAACAAATACATGCATGGCAGTTAAACAAGAGCTAAGAGTGAGATTCCTTCAGTTGCGTACTCGAGAGTATTAGTGACATAACGGCTCACAATAGAATTTCTAGTTTAAAAGACCGAAGGCTAAACAAACAACTTCTTATTGGACTTGACCTACGGACTATGAAAACTTTCTCTTTTACGCGATCGGAAGACTCTATCCCGGTCACACAGTGCAGTTACCGCTGTCTGACCATCTGTTATTTGTAAACATTCCATCTTTGCCGGCGGATACGACTAAATGAAGTGGTCATGTAACGGATGTCATTGGGTGCTCCTACCCGGCTTCCTACCTCATGTCGATTTCTTCCGCCAAACCGGTAGGTAGCAGTCGACATTCGGCTTCTAGTTTAGAACACGCACGATTAACATATGGTTGACAGATCCGCCCGTGAAAGCGCAAAGTCAATTCAAGAGAATGACCAAATTCTAACCTCAACCAAATATCTTCATAGGAAAGGCAATATCTGTAAAGAAAACACTAAGAACACTGTGCTTTCGTGTTATATTCACGAACGACCTTTCGGTTCGCCATAAAAGGAAAAGGATACCCATATGAACCTACCATTAATGACTAGTTCGAAGAAGAGGAGTTTGTTTGATCTCTTATTTGATTAGACAGACCCACTCTTAGAAGAAAGTCGGATAATTCTTTACCTACACTTGCGGAACACTTACTTATTCAAGAGCTGCTCGAAAGTAAGATTCTCGCTTCGTGCTATTCCGCCATCTCCGCTTCTTGGAAGACCACCGCCCTTCTTCTTACTTACGATACGGTTGGTCTGACTAAGCCCATTTGCTTAATGAAGGCCGAGATGAGCTTTCCAGAGTAAGACAGCGTGCTTCACTCCTACGTTAGTATGCTATACCCATAGCCTCCTACGCTTCTCTTCACTACGTTTTTTCTTCTTTCCCGCCTATCGAGGCACCGGGAAGAATGGACCACCAATGAATCCTGCTTCCTTATCTTCTTATTCCCCCATTCCGTGGATTGGTTCCAACATCAAGACCGGTGGAGGAGAACTCAAGTCAATGCGCTTACCAACTCCTTATCGACCTTCAAATCTCTTATCTAGACAGGATAAGAGCAAATGAACCCCCCCCTATTGTCTATTCCTACTCCTGGCTCACTGCCGGTGGGCATTAACTAGACCTGTTCTCTAAGCTATCTATTGGTGCTCTCGGCATAGGAAGTATCGCCGGTTGATCCAGCACCTTGCTAAGTATCCAAAAAAGTTCCATAGCCATAGCCTTTTGTAGTTCCAGCTGATCCAGTCGTTGATCCTGCAGCTTATCAAAATAAGCACCAGCAGACAGAGGTAGATACAGAGCCATAGGCAAACCTTCATGATCGATAGCCTTATGAATTGAATACGACCCTCGTGCTCGAGAGGCAGATCCAAAGCCAGTAGCTTAGCTAGGAGCATACTTCGGTGTAGCATATATAGCGGCATACCCCTTTAACCTAGGTGGAAAAGAGATCTATTGATACCCACCATCAGTTTACCCAGAAGCCCACGGAGCGGTGAAGGGAACAGGATTTATCTCTCCGAAGAAAAGCGTTCCTTCATTCGTCCCTGCGGGCGAACTGATCCAGTTGAAACGTAAACTACATTTCTACCCCATCCCTAACAACCAACCTTGATGCAGCATCTAGGTAGTTCTCATCAGGAACCATTGTAACGAAGTAGGTAGACCATTTAGCATGTGTCCTCTCAATGCCTGCTGTTATTATTTCTCCACCGTCTTCCCGCGTCGAAAAATCGGTTTTGTATTGTATTATGTACGATTGTAGAATCATTCTTTGGAAAAATCATATGAACTATCTTCCCCGCCGCCCGCCGCCCAGACTAAGATTCTTTCCTATCGCGCTATGGGCTTTGATGCTTACGCGCGCCTTAGCACGCGAAATATTGCCTTCCTAACTAAGCTAAGCGGAGCTCTTGCCCTGTCATATTGTTCGGTCCTCCCTTCTCTAACACTGCGCTAATAAAGCACGGGGCTATTAAGATGTAGAATATGTCCCCTACACTCTTTCAATCTCTTAAGATTTGGAATCTCAGCCATACTCCCCATCCTCCATTGAATTTGGTCTATCTTTTGATTCTGGTCATTTTTTCTCCATCATACAAGAGCCGTGCCACTTTCACCTGTAGTTGCAGCAGCCGTTTTGCTTTATTTTACGGAAGAAGGAGCGAAAGCCACTCGACTGTAAGGAGAGGAGCGAAAAGCCGCTTTTTCAAGCTTCCCATTTGCTGATCAAGTGAGTGAGGTCGAAAGACTTCCCAGGTCGGGGGGTTTATCTGGACATCTAATCCATGCAGGTATGCCAAATGACTTTCTCTTTATAACGAGGAAGGGAAATGGAATTTTTAGGAAGAAACCTCTGTGATGTGGTATAAGATGGCCAATTGCATTAAAAGAGTGGCTAAAGATGTTTTTGGAGAATCTAAGGGTTAAAATCACTCACATAAAGAAAGTTGGTGGTGGAACCAACCAAGATGTATGTCGTCCGACCCAACCTCAGACTCTTTCTTCCCGACCTATTTGACTTTTTGGCCGCAGTTATTTAGGTGGTATCCCGAGATTGAAGAGATCGAATTCCTCCCGGGAACACACGAAACAAAGATATGAACTAGGTAAATAGAAATGGAAAAGAGATGTTTCGAATTCATCAAAATCAGAAGCTTTTTTTACATCCATATGATCTACTAAAGTAGATCGGTATTGCCCATATAATGAAAGCAGATCTTGGTCCATGGAGTCCCAAGAAGGTAAGAACTCCAACCTGTCCGATGCTTCTTCGGCCAAATACAATATACAAGTGGGACCTGCACTATGAGCAAGCTGTGCGAAAAACCGCTTCTTTTTTCCGGTTCCGCAACAACTTGGGCGAAATGGGGTTCTACCGGGAAACCATGGATTTTTTAGTTTTCGCCATTGGTTACTGGTCGAGCCACTGGAATGGAATAAGATAAGAATCTCTGGGGATCTTTCCTCTCCACTTACTCGATACAGGCTTTCCTTCTGTAGAAGACTTCTGCCGAATGGCATAATTGTCCGATTTTTTCCTCGATCTTCAAAGAAGACTGACTCCTCCTACTCCTCCTTCTCCTTCGTAACCTTCATCGTCGTTGGTCCTTCTTTCACTAATGATCTAATGATCTCACCATTTTCTAGTAGTTCGCGCGAACGCGCGAGGGACTATCCTTTCTATCGCTTGCGCTTGCTTTTCACTCTCAAGACAACGGTCTCTCTCTTCTATAAAGCGAAGCAAAGCGCATGGCGCTGAAGTGAAGAAAGCTCAATAAACACACACGAACACGATGCAGGGCATAGCATAAATGAGACCGCTGATCATTTCATAAAACATATATGCTTGACCTTTCTCGATGCTTTTTTTGGGGTGACTCACCAACCGACCCAGCAGTGATCGATGACAGAATGATACGAACAAATCAAAGTTATTGGATTTGGTAGTTCTCCATTAACTTCTTTCTTTACCCCTTTGCATATGTTCCTAAATGGGTGTGCACCTCCAGATGGGCAGGGGCCGGCCTCCCACTCTCTTATGCAGCATTTATTAGCTTAGCTGAGTTGGGTGGATCGTGCAATAAGCCTCTCTCGACCCTCCCTTTCTCATACGTCTTTATCAAAGTCTCTCACCTTTCGAGATCCGGTCCATCATCAACTCAGTCAGATCTTCTTGTTTGCCTGCTTTGATTAGGCTTCCTTTAACGGGTTTGATCGGCATTTCGTGCCTCTAGCCCTGCTGAATTAGACCTTTTATCAGCTGGTTGGGTAGCGTAGTAAGGTTAGAGGCGCAACTAGAAGAGTTGGCTCCATATTTATATATCTATTTTTTATTTGATTGCAGTCTCCGAAGTCCTTCTTGATCGATGGTCCCCATTAGCATTAGTGCCAATTAGCAGCCGCTTTTTTTGGAAGGCGAGGTACTCATGTGTGATCGCGGATTCCACGGTAGCAGTAGTTATAGCTCTACATTAGGAGCACGGGGCTCTATCTATCTAAAGGAGGTACGGACCCCTCCCGGTACGATGCAGTTGAAAAACGTAAGCCCTTGTATAGGTTGGGCTTACGTTTTCTTGCTTTTCTTTGTTGAACCTTCTACGGTCTACCTTCTTTCTCGATATCCCAATTCTAGCGTTCGTTAGCAGAAGTAGAGATAGGGGGAGATAGGATTTATTATAACATTTATGTGAAAATAACAGAAGCCGCTATAAGGGGAAGAAGCAAATCCTGCACCTTCACCTGCGAAGCGCTACGCTCCTGCTTACGAAAGACTACTTTCCAAGCGAACTACTGAAGACAGACTACTGGGAGTGGGAATAAAGCTCCAGCCCTTAGCCCTGAACTCCTTCAATATCGCACCTACTACCAAAGACTGAACCAAAGAAGGGATGGGATAGACATAGCCATCTCTCCCTCACCCCGCAGCTCAAACTCCGCATCCTGATCCAGATCCAGCTACGGACTTACTAGAGCTACTACGCATCCTAGAATTGGGGGAAGGCGTCTAGACGCCTAAAAAAAGGCATATAAGACTGTAAGAATCTTCCTAAAGTTAAAGTAGCAGGCAGAAGACATGAAAGTCACTAAACAGCGCTTTAAAACTAGTCAATGTGGGCATAGAAACAATAAAAGAAAAAGACCGAACCAGCAAGACTAATGTCTACTTATACTTTTGAGAGGTCCACTTATACATTCGAGAAAGTGGAATGCATTTCTTGATATCGCTATCGAAAAAGAAGGGATTAGCTTGATTCATGTGGACCAATGCCCATAGCCCGAGAACAATTAAAAGAAATCGATGAATGTGCCCGGACCAAGCAACAAATAAGCGCTAGCAGATGAGATTGGACCTATAGACTAGGCACCAAAGCAAGTAAACTACCTTCACGGGTAAGGATCATCTGTGCTATGAGTTTCTCTTCCTCGATAGTGGTCTAAGGAAAGAAAGTATGATCGATGATCTTCTGCTAATGCTAGCGTCTTTTTCATCTCTAATTTCATCTATGCTTCAGGAAAAAGTTTAACCTACCCGCTAATAATTAATATAATAAGAAAGGGCTGGCTGCTCTCCTTAATTTCACAAAGAATTGAGTGGTTTTTGTTCCTTGCCCTTAGTGAAGCGAGTGGCTTCTGCCCTCCAATTTTGCATTTGAGCGGCTTTCGCTTCTCTTCTTTGAAATCTAGATCTTCTCTTTCTGTGTCTATCAATCTTCCTGCCTCAAGACCCTGTTGTCTCTTGCGCTTGATTGTTTGATAGAGACCGACCTGCTTTCATAAGCACTTGTTGGCAAGTTCGGAAGAAGGCTTTGAGGGGAACTAACTCGATGTGGCTCCGGTTCAGTACTGCTTCTCGCTTAGAATCTCTTCCAGCTGAGCTGCACTAACAGGCTTACGTAAAGTACAGATAATGTGAGTGACTACATGCGAAAGCTTTTGCTTCTTCCTTTCCTTCTGCTGGCAAGTAGCTCTCCTTTTTTCCTGTAGTTCAGGATTCCCTCTCTATGCATCTATTTAGTCAAAAGGATAGTTCAATCGCTCTGAGGAAGTACTCTAACTTGAATCAGTATCTCAAATAGGGCGATATCAGGCCTTCTGTGCGATATCGATCTTCTGTTTATGGTAAGCGGTCTGCCTTTCCCCCTTACTAGATCAAATAGGGAAATCAAAAAGTACAGGAAAGGAAAGACAACTATTGAGTATGCCCCTAATAGAGTAAGTAGGGAATGAACCATTCGGAAAGAAGTACAGCTAATAGTACGGTAAACAGGAGCAAGACGGTATGCAATCAATTAAAGGATAGAATACAGGATGTAAATTTTGAGTCTATCTGTCCGTTGCTTCTTCATTCCTGGCTGGCAAGCTCAGTTCTGTTCTAATCACTTCGATTCCCGTACACGAGTACCTTCCTTCAAATAGATATATTCCCTTTCTTAATATGGATAGTACTTCTGTAAGCGAATCCCTTCTTTTTTGGCTTGCTTCTTAAGCCAATAAGTCCTGTGCCTGGTAAGTGCAATCAGTCTGTCCCTTACCTGTCCATTCAAGCCTTTCAATATCTCGTCTGGCCCTGTCTTCTGTCGTACTCTCCTCTATCGAGAATGGGTCTCTCGCCACTGTCCTGTGGAAAACGGATGCCGCTCTTCTGGTAGCCGTTGTTTGCTTCATCGGTTTCAGTATCCTTTGCTTGGTCAATTTATTCCCGCTTTACTGACCTTGATTACTTGACTAACTAATAAGGCGCTCGTTTTTCTTATTAGCACGATAGGTGGGTAATCCCTTCTGTTATGAGTGAATCTCGTAGGCTTTTTTCTTTCGTAGGCCTATTTTCTGTAAGCGGAAGTCCTGTTAAAGCGCTCCTCGGAGGTACTACTACCAGTCAAAACTCTCGCTAATAAGGCGTAAGAAGGCTTTCCGTTCGATGGAATCCCGTTCTTCCTTTTAGAGATAGGAAAGCGATTCCCTTCCAGTGCTTTCTAGTAAACTCTTCTCTTTTGTCAAGCAAGGAATAACCAGCCTGAGGGAAGTTTTCGTTAAGCAAATCCGTAAGCAAATAGGGAAGTCAAATAGGGGCATAACGGGAATAGAAGCAGTCAATCGGTGGAAGGCAAGCAACTCTCGTAAGAGGTCTTCCCGGTCGAGATGTCTGAGGGAAACTTTTCCGGTATCAACAACTGTCGCAACGGTCCTGTAACTGTGGAAAAGGGTCCTGCGCTCGGACTTAGAGTGAGAGTGACCCCGATAAAGCCGACAACCTGGAGGGAATTCCTCACAAAGAGGAAAGCCTTAGCCTTATTTATAAAGTAGACGATTTTCCACCTATAAAGGATTAAATAGAATCGTATTAATAATCGATTCGAGGTCCTATAGCTAGACGGCCGAGAATGAATGTGAAAAGAAGATGAAAGAATCGTGTGATACTATAGCTAGCTACGATCCCCTACAAGAGGAATCACTCGACTTAGCCCTTTGGCGGGCGGGCTTCGAGGACCCTACTTACTAATTCTTTATGCATGGATGTAGGAAGAGCCAACTGCTTTCTTTGGGATCTGCGCTTAGGGTACAATCTATTTATTATAATTATAGTACACAACCGAGTTTCTTAATAAAGAGAAGTTGGGGACATAGTAAACCTCCTACTATAAGAGCGATTCCCTGGGACCGGAAGGGGAAAGATTTAATCTTGAAAGACTGAGCCCCCGGCTAGCAAGATCGGGAGGTTTAGTGTCCTCTTAAGAAGGAATACCCAACTTCTGGGGTCAGCTTCGATCACGAGGAGAGAAGAGCGGACCATTGAAAGTCTCAATTCCTCTCAGCTGGCTTGATTGAAGGAGTGAGAATCGGGTGTGGGATAGAACTAGATTGATTGTTGAAACTCTCAATTGCCATAGAGCCTTTTGCACTTGACCTACTTAGGCTTTATCATGCCATGCTTCGAACTTCTATAAAAGCAACTTTCTTCCCTATATGGCCTTCCTTTCCTTACCGATACCCCCAAGGAAAACCCCGAATTGGACCAAAATGGACGGGTTAGTGTGAGCTTATCCATGCGGTTATGCACTCTTCGAATAGGAATCCATTTTCTGAAAGATCCTGGCTTTCGTGCTTTGGTGAGACCTCCGAGCCCCTTTCGACGACCTATGTTGTGTTGAAGGGATATCTATATGATCCGGCCAATTGCGTAAAGCCCGCGCTAGCAACGGAACCGGGGAAAGTATACAGAAAAGACAGTTCTATTTCTTGATGGGGGGCAGGGAAGGGATATAACTCTGCGGTAGAGTGTCACCTTGACGCGGAGGTGGTCATCAGTTCGAGTCAGATTATCCCTAAACCCAATGTGAGTTTTTCTTTTGCCTTGCACCCCCTCCGTGAATGGGAACCCTCAAGCCCACTTTCCCACCCCCGCCCCGTAGAGGGAAATTTACCTGTGAATGCGGTGCGGGCCACTGCTCTCCCTTTCACTCGAAACAAGAGTTCCGTGCCAAGCATAAAGATTGAATCAATAGGACCGTATTCTAATCCTAGAAATGCCATAACTCATCTCTTCCGATCCTTGCTTTGAGTGGGGTATCTAAACAATATTCATTGCCTTTCCTTGCCCGTGTGGAATCATGCTATTTCCAAGTCGCTGAGGAAGAAGAAGTATCGATATGCCGAAAAGCAGATGCTCGTCCAATCAGTCCAAGCATAGACAGATCCTAGTGCTAGTGTGAGATCGCCCTTTT
Organism: Gossypium hirsutum; assembly: GCF_007990345.1. Taxonomy (NCBI): domain Eukaryota; kingdom Viridiplantae; phylum Streptophyta; class Magnoliopsida; order Malvales; family Malvaceae; genus Gossypium; species Gossypium hirsutum. The sequence goes on along the minus strand of NC_027406.1, from coordinate 56,903 downwards.
GATGGTGAATGTCGGAAATGCTGTTTTTAGATGAATGCTCTGCGCACATCCAATTCTTCCTTCTAAGAGTGCATTCGATTCGAGTCAACTATACGAAAGTGAAGTTCCTTGCGAGAGGTAAGGTAAGTTCTTAGGAATCGATTGAATCACAGGAAAGATCAGGAATAGCCCTTTAGGTTGCAACTCCTTCTAAGACAACTAGTCTTGGCGAGAGGGATTAACCTGATTGACCTCTTATTGTCCCTGGGGCGGATGGGATTGATTCTAAACCCGCTTCGACGTCTTCCCACGGATCTGCCTTATCGAGCCTTTTGGGGGTGCCATTAAGGCAATGAAATAGGTTTTTGTACGAGGAATAAGAGGCATATGCAAGAGCAGGTTGCACGAAAGGAACTGACATCTCATCGGAATAGGAAGCGAATCCGCTTTTCTATGTGCTAGATGTCGGCATTTCCCCTCTTAGCATACGGCATGAACTTCACTGACGCCTACTGACCGGATCGGGCACGAAGGAGGAAGGAACAATGGGAGAAAGGCGAAGGTTTTGTCCCGCTCTGGATCTGTGCCGTTCCGATCTCAATCTCAGCCTGTGTTCCCACATAGTATTTCGTCATTATATGACATTCCTACTAACGAGTGAGTGTCATTTGCACGTGTTCCAAAAAAGATAAAAAGCATCTGAGCTGCTTTGAGTGCCGGTACTAGCAATTGAGACGGCAGCATTCGAATCAGCGGCGAGAGAGGGAGCCAACGCACTGGCAGGGGGAGCAGCATGGAAAGCGAGGCTCCACACCCTTCTCCGTGGGCTTTAGGAATCGAAACCGGACCAAGCTCGCACACAAGCCTGCTACCAAGCAGGAGCAAAAAAAGGAATATGTTGATTGAATTGGGACAGGAAACCATCATAAGCCAGCCAACAAGCCTAACCGTCCCTATGTCATCGGGGTCAGATACCATGTAGCCTTTCTTTCTTCCCTTCACAAGCCAAGTACAAGACATACCGGGAGTACAAGCGCTTGACCATAGGAAGAAGGAAGAGGACGCTGCTCTGACATAAGCGATTGGAAGATCTGATCTGAATTTCCTTACGCTGGTTCAAATAAAGCAATAAGAAAGGACTGACGCATCAGCGAAGATTCTAAACTAAAGAAAAGAAAGGTCTTTTCAGCTCAAAGAAATTCGGAATCAAGACGAATTGTGACTAACCCCCCTAGTCTAGGATTTAGTTGAATATGATAAATGCACTTCTTGAAAATGGGGATAAAGTCTGATTTTGAGCCAGAGATGGGATTGGTAGTTGAGTCACTTTCGGGGTTAGCTCTTGAGATGTTGAAGAAATAATAAGGCTATTACAGCTGTAGAAGTAGGGTAAGACCCGGGAAATGAAATAGGAGTTTTCACGTCAATCTAAGAAAGAGACGGCTTGACTTTCTCTGTCCTTCGCTTTCCCATCCTTGGTAGCTAGGCCTGGTAGCATCTTTGCTAGTCTTGTCGAACTAGAAGCTATATACTAGGCTTGACCTGACCGTGGGAAATTGACTTATTAAAGAATGGACCCGACCCGGTCACAAGAAGACAGGCGAGAAAGGCCTTCGCTTAGTAATGGGCAGCTAGCCATTTCGCATTTATGTGGCATTTGACTCTCGTACCATGCCTCTTGCTCGTTGAGACCTCTAGAGCATCCAATCCTCAAAGGGAAGAAGTGAAGAAGAAGGGGAATCCCCAAGTCCGAGGACAGATTCAAAAACGGCTTTCATGCCAGGTTTATAACAGAAAAAGGAATGCATGTCTCCGAACCCCACCAACTTGCTTTCTAAAGCGCGAAAAATGGACTTCCCCTCAAACCATTGGGATCGAGAAAAAGAAATATGCAATTCGTTCTCTTGGGCTTATTCATCTGCACCTTTGAGCAAGAGGTTGATGTCCTTTGTTGGACATTCATAAAATACAAAAAGGGCTTACCTGGCCAGGTTTATTAAATAAAATCATTATTTATCAGAGCATCCGACCTCCCGGTTTCATGGCAAGGGTTTGATAAGCTAAATCTTCTTTTAATCCCTCGGAAGAGAGATTGAGATAAAGAACATCGACGGAGGAATGTGAATTAGAAAGTTCCACCATTTCCAAAGGAATCGAGGTTGAGCTAAATATCACTAAGGAGATTCTATTCTTCCAGCACCTTTGGGGGATCAGAAAGAGCTTCGGTATCAGGGATTTCGGATTCTGAGTCCGTAAATTGGTCTGCTTTCTATTTCTGACTAGCTTTCTCTCCCAGGTGGATTGGAAAATGCTCTTTGTCTTCATTCCCATTCGGGATTGAAGGAGATTGATTCTCACAGGACCGACCCACAATTCAAAGCAAGGGGCAAAGCATCGGCATCAGGAATGTAAGATTTAGAGATATTGGATTAAAAATCTGATGGGGCAAAAGGCTTTCGCTATCTCTACCTAGGGAATTGCCTATAAAAAAAAAAAAATAAGAAGAAAATAAGGGCATACGGAGAGCATTCTCCCTCAGGAGGTGGGGATTAGACAGCAAGAACGGAAGGAACAAGACTCGCTGAAGGAAGAACATCAACTCAGAACTTTCTGCGGAGAAGATGGAAACGAAACTTTTCAGAAAAAAAATAAGAAGAGAATCGACTGATTCAAATAAGAGAGAGAAAGACTAGTAAAGAAATTCCGCCCTCCTGGGTCTCATACGGCTTTCTCATGAAGCGGATTTCCATCGCTTGTGGCTACGTGATCAATGCCAATGGTCTATATACTATAGCCCTCGACAACGCTCTGCTATTGACAGAGCAGAGCTTAGCATAGCACTAAAGGGAAAGTCGCTCAGCTCAGGCCAAGCTCTAGGACTGCTAACCCAATATCAATGAGAAGGGAAGCTCCTAATTCTTCTAGCTTTTTTATTTTGACCCTGCTGGCCTCTCATGCGCCGAAGTACGGGAGAGGTTAGGCAAGCCGGTAGCTCGTATCTCTGGATAAGGTACGAAGTCACTCGACTGAAAGGAGAGGAGCGGAGTCAGATTCATGTCATGCCTGCTTTTAGCTCGTAGTTTCACTCTTGCTTTTGTACTGAACTTTGTAGAGATTGGGATAGAGTGTACCGCAGCTTGCGAGAAGTGGAGTTTACGTTGCTTCCTAGTTCTTAAGCTAGGGAGGAATGATTGCAATAGACCTTATTCATAGAGCCCTTCCTTGCCTCTAGTGAAAGGACCCCTAATTCCTATCCCCACGAGTTACGAGCTCCGAGATCCCTTTAAAAGCCAACCTTTCTGCTCAGTAAACTTCGTTCTAGCTTTCTTATCCCTCTAGTTTTCGAGGCAAGATTCGGAGCCCACAAGTTAAGGCGCTAATCTTCTTCTGACCGTACATCCCTTGGATAGAAGGGATCAAACTCAACTCTTCCTTTTAGTAAGGAAATGGGTCTATCCAACTCGTACTTCGCAACCTAGATCTTTGTATGTATGGGTCTCGGTAATTTAAGAGACTAGATCAAATAGGGCAATTCGTAATGCTCTCTTCCTTCCTGTCCTAAATAAGGTCAGTCTCATCGGCAGGCATTCTTCTTAGTTCTGAGGTATCTAATGCTGTCTTTCCAGATTGATTCTTATATAAGAAGTATAAATAATTGTTGCTACTACGGTTAAGAAGACTCTTATTATGTTATGGACAGTCCAGGAACGAGACCTTCACCTAACCCTCAGAAGGTTGGCTCGTTGTTAACAAGCAAATGCGAAGGAAAAGGCTTAAATCTCACATTTCGATGTCACTGCTGAATGTGGTTGCTTGAAAGGAAAATTTCACATACGGAAGAGAGAAAGCAGTCTTAGCAAGAACCCTTTTTAGGGTAACCCTAGCCGAGGAGCTTCTTTGGCCAGTTGCTTCATGACATGAAAGAGAGGAACTGCTAGTCTTTAAGCTTGAAGGGCCTAGCTCCAATGATTTTGACTTCTTACTTCTTCTCACTCAACTTCCTTAGAGAACAGCGAGAACTCGAAACCGATAACAACCCTAATGGGTTCACCCATCAACAGCTAGAAAACCATTTTTTCAACAACGAAGTAGCAACTACCTTAAATCAGCTATTAATACGGTTAGCCCCTTCGGGAAGAACCCAGAGAAAATAGCTATACAACAAGAGACATTGTCCATACAAAGACTTGAGGTGACTAGCCTTAGCTAACAGCAGAGGTATTCTCTTTGAACTTGCTCCAGACTATCTTGCTTGGATCACCGCTACCTCACTCCCTATCTCTTCTCCTCAGGATATTCTATCGGCTTATTCTCCGACAATAGATATTCGGAGTATCCCCCTCTTCCTTCTCTTATGAGTGGATATTAGTTACAAAGGAACTAGTGTTAGGACACTTGAAGAGGCAGAATAACAAGCAGAAGCAGGAGATACTAGAGCATAGCTCCTTCCAATACTTAGCTACTTACCTCGGTAACTGCCTTCTTAGGACAATCACCTATCCGTTCTCTCTCTTTCTACTTGTTAAGATCTTCAGTTCCTAAATCCCTTTAATAAAGAAAGGAAATACCGAAACAGAACAAGGGAATACACACATTGGAGGTGGTCTTACGAGTAATGAGAAAGAATGAAAAAAGACCGATATCGCCCCCGCCCCATATATATGTATATGTGCGCGTACTACTTCTATCTCAGGAGTTTCCTTTGAAGATAGGGCAATCTCTTTCTTCCTTCAGACCGTGACTGATTGTTTGTCTGCTAAGCTCGGTAGCTAGGACCCTTCCTTCTCCCCGAGTAAACTCGCCTTGCCATTCATAGTTTTGTCCCTGTGATCTCTACAGACTGGGAGAAAGAATACATGAGATGCAGCAAGCCATGGCATAAGCCCCTTAGCTTCTGTTGAATGAATTCCTTCCCCTTCCATGCTCTTACCTGGAAACAGGGCTTTCAGAGCTTTCTTTCAAGCTTAATGGAGTAAGCTATGTCTCCCGTCCTTATCTTGGGACTGGCTAGCACTCCTTCCTTCAAAGCAGCTGTTCAATCCGTCCCTTAGCTTCTCTTTGTCTCTTTCTCTTCGTTCTCTTATATCCTGTTTTGGCTAAGACATGAGATCGGGTGATAACTAAAAAATGTTCTCGCACTCCTTGCTGCCTGAAACCGGCTTTCCATAGTACCTTTAGAGTGCGAAGAAAGTAGGTTCATAATGAGAAAGGGATTTGCTCAGTTTCCATTGCGGGCGGGTCTACTGCTCTTACCGCCGATGCTGCGCCCTTAGCCCCCAAAGGGAGGTGGTAATAAACCTTCCGCTCAACAGCTATTCTGATTTCCGAAAAAGACTTTCTTATGAAAGAAAGAACTTCGAAACGATCATGCCAAAGGGAACAAATAAAGGCATCACATAAGGAATCAGACAACCTCCCTCTTAATTAACATTTTTTTTAGGTTTAAAAAGCCGGCCACCCCCTTCTGAATTTACCTACCCGATCCTACTAGGCTGACTAGCGCATTGCTCTTAGATTCGTAGCTTTCCCTCTAGTCTAGCTCATAGCCAACTCTCATCCCCGGTTTACCCGCTCATAGTTCTTGCTCTATCCGCGCACTTCTTTCATCCGAGGGTAGAAGCCTTAGGGAGGAGTGGATTAACATTCCGACGCTTGAGGGACTGATTTAGGAGTCATTTCTTTCCATTGATCGGATAGGCGAGAGTTTCGCTCTTCTTTATGGAAGAGAGCGGCTTTCGGTTCCTGTTATTGGTATCGACCTACTTCGTTTAGTGCCGGATGGATTTCAGCAAATTGGTATGAGCATTTTGAAGCTATTTCATCTGGTTTTGGGGATTATAAAAACCGTTAAGGGAAAGCAGCTTCTCCAAGGTGCCTGTTTGAAGCAAATGGCTACTTCTCAACTAACTTGAAAAGTACCCTCACTGGTTTAGGGGCTTTTGATTAAGAGAGAGAGGGGCAGGAAAGACGGTAGAATATCCAAACCCGAATCAAAGACAGGCACTCGACTCTATATACAAGAAAATAGTGAACTAAGGGGATCACAACGGCGAAGGGGGCCAATCGAGGAGACTGGAGGAGCTGGATGCAGCGATTCGGAAGTAGCGAATCGTCTTCTTTGCAGTTTTTCAGGGGAGTGGCTATCAAGCCCAAAATTCCTTTATTCGGCTATTCAGATAATTTTCTATATAAAGTTTACTTCTTTCTTCATTCAAGTAAGATAGTTGATCGAGAAAGGTCCTCTTCCACTGAGAAACTAAGGAGCGAAAGCGATGTGCTCCGATGAAAGCTTTGCGGGTCTAACGCGGCCCTTTACTCAATGAATAGGAAATATGACCACACACAATAAGAATCCCCCCGATCTGGGGCATGAAGCAGTTGGCTCTCCATGGGAATTCTCCATAGCATGACTAGTTAAAGCAATCAAATTGATTGAGACAAGCAAGCGGGTTCCCCATGACGAATCAATTGTGTCGGGCGAAAGAAAAGGCCGGGGCAGGAATGCGGTAGGCAGTGGTCCTATGAATGGGTTGACTAAGATAATAGAAAGTATACGGTTAGGTTAAACAATATCCAACAAAGACTGTAATTACATACATACATAACATAGTCATAGCGGAAACTATCAAAACGAGTAAGCTAGGTTGCCTATGCCAAAAGCCTCTCCAGACAACGAGAATGAGATGGAAGCGGACACACATCCCGTTAAAGGGTCCTCAATAAAGGATTCTCCCATAGTCTTGGGTCGTTTGTCTAGAAAGAACTTCATGAAAGAATGGACTGCTTGAGCATAGGGTGCTCATGAAGAAGGGATTACCCTCTAAGGCTTTACACTGTCCTAGTTTTTCTAATATGTTTTTAGAGATAGCATTGAATAATCTATCGATAGATATCTAACTCAGCCTGTCAGCTCCACCAGGATCCGCTGCAGTGCTTGAGTGCATTAGTATGGTATCAGTCGATTACCGGTTCAGCCTAACCTTTCCTTTTTTGCCAATGCCGGGGGAATTGGACAAATATAACTATAGGACCAATGTCCCCCCATATCAGAAGATGAGGAAAAGGAGCGTAGAAGACCAGGTAAAATAGGATATCATCGAAGAAGCTCATGAGGAAATGACGAAACAGGGAATGTTTATACAATGATTGATAAGGGCTAAGAGATCACCTGCTGCGGTTAGAAGAGCTTATGCCTAAGACCAAAGAGCCATGCACCGGAAACGAGAGTTGTACGGATTCAGTTCCCTTTCTAGCTAGGCTATAATATTCCCCTGCTGGGTCAGATGTTTGACTTGATGACAAGGAATTCCCTATCTCCATATGATTAATACTCTATCTATAACCAATGTTACGATTGGGAAAAGGAAGCTGTGGTACTTATGACTTTACTGTTGATGAGGAAAACACAAGCATCGAATGCTAGTCTTTTGCCCCTGTTAGCACTTTCCTGAACCGTCAACTCAAACTGTAGCAGCGGGAATGTCTTCACCACCAGATATTGCATTAAGAGCTTCTACTTCTATTGCATCAACGGTGGTTTATTGAACACTATCCCGATTTCGAACAAAAGTCTTCCTCTACATTACTCTCACCAACCGCGGATGTGGGACGGGACTTGCTGCGGCAAGGAGAAGAGATGCTGCGAGCACTCTAACTGTCCCATCTCCTAGCTCAAACTAAGAGCAGTTTGGAATGAAACTTCCTCCCTATTCCTATGGGTCGAGTGAGCTCTTGCTTCTCCGCTTCGAGTAGCCGACTCGACCTTTCTTACCAGATATTGGATTACCTTTCAAAAGATGCCGAGCCAAGATCAGGTGATTTTATTCCTCTAGTTAGGCATATTCCGAATTAGCTCGTCAGTGGTAGAAGCTGGTTCATCGGCTTAAGCCAGTCAATCTATCCAAAGAGCCTACCCTACGCCTCCTATAATAGATTCAGCTCCAGCTGCGCTTTGCTGATTTCTTTCTCAATCCTGAATCCTCACTTGCAACTTTCATCACGAAAGACGCTTTCTCAGTATCTATTCAATTCGGACTTCATGCTCACTTCAGAAATGAAGCTAATAAGGCCTAAAGCTGAGCGACGAGTCCACTGGCATGAGAATCAAGCGAAGTAGAGCGATAAGCACACTATCGATTGATCCAAAGAAGCTTAACGACAACTTCCATTCCTGGCCCAGAAGGAAAGAGACGAAAGCAATCCCTTGTTCCATCAAAGGAAGCTAATGGGCCGCCCTTATAAAACCATGAATCTTGACCCTAGTGAAGGTAGTCGATGAGAGGAATAGGTGGTTTCCAAAGGAGAGAGTTATTTTATATATGACGCTCTATCTGTATTGGATGGATGCCTTAGCTGTGGGATAGAAGGCTTTTCTTTCAAGTCTTCTTTTCTTTGATCGCCTAAGTCCTTGACTTGAACACTTCGCTGAAATCATGTATAAGAGGTCATCCCTTAGTGGACTGATTCAACCTTGTAGCATATCTTGCAGCCCTTAGACCGGTCTCCCCTCATTCATGCCTTCCTTCAAGGCCTATTCTTTTGGATATCCTTGTTTCCTTCTTTCCTGGAACATCCTTTGATTCTGATTGATGGGACTTCTGTCTGAAATCCCTTGACCTAACCTCTCCTTGACTTGCCGCTGCCAAGTCTTCCCCAACCTCTCCTGATGTTCTTGGTGAGCTAGCCTGTCATCCACCGCCCCAACTGTGATGGTCCCCTTCGGCTAGTTCTTTCACAAGTGACCCTGTCTTCCATCTGCTTCTTCCTCCTAATGGTTTGGTCCCCCTAGCCCTAGCCAAGTGGTTCTGTCTTTCTTCTAGTTCTTCTAGTAGGTACTCTAGAGGTCTTCAGCCCCATGTTCCACAGATGGACAGCCGGGACAGGACCGGGTTCTATCTCATGATGCTGCTGCTACGTTCATTTGGTCGAGCAAGGTCTTCCCTTGTCTTCTATGTATGGCTGGCTCTTCTTGATCTTGAGGTCATGGGCTAACTCGACCGTAGGGAGAGGGGTTCAAGATGCCCTCGTCTAAGTCTGTCTATTTCTTTCTTTGCTTTAGGAGCTCGTAGGTCTCAAGGGTTGTTTTCCAACTCGACCGGAGGACTCTGTTGAGATGTCAACTGCTAAGGGAACGTCTTCCGGATCGATCGAAGAGGGAGGTGAAAAGAAGAAGTTGAGTATATCATAGCTGACCGCAGGTTGGATAATATCCGCTTGCCCTGTTGAAACCTCACCCTATGTCAGCAGTGAAGTCTTGCTCGTCGAAGACGTAGAAATGAAACTGTGTAGATAGAGGTGAAGGTTACAAAATGAACAACTTATCAATCCTCGTAGTCGAACCTTGTTTTTGTGGAATATGTACCCCGGCCATGTATCATGAACACATGAAGGGTACGGCATCGGGTCAAATAGGAAGAATTCTCCAAACACTAAAATCCTCGTTGGACGGAAAAAGGAAGGCGAAAGCCTATCTATAACTAGGGACCGCCAACCCAGACTTTGATCAACAATAGGCCAACTGCTGATTCTGGTAGTGAAAAGAAAGCCCATACCTAACTCGCTATGCTTACAGCTTGGCACGGTCCCGTGCTATGCTATTTGATCGAGATTCGAAATACCCTTCCTCGCCGCCACCTTCCTTCTGAGCCAGCCCGATTGGAATCTTGTACACTTTCGTTATCTTTCTTTTATTGATCCAGCCTATACCTATTTCCTCTTGCTTCGTGCGGCCGGGCCTGTACCTCATAGAACAGAAATCCTCTTTAGGAAGCTAGCGCCAACTTCCCTTTAGGGCGTCTAGAGCGGCTATTGAGTCCGCTGTTCTTGTGGAACTCTTTCCGTTGGCAATACTTTCTACGCTACGATTTCTCTTATTCAAAGCTACCTTATGAAACTAGTCTTTACGAGTTATTGGTAACACGAGATGATGTCTCGCCTGCTAACTCTTCTTATCAACCATAGCTCTTCGAGCCTTCTATAGTAAGATATCAGAGAAGGAAGAAAACTTATAATACCAGTCCTGCGTAAAGACTCTTTCCATCGCTCGAACGAAGGTTAAAGACAGAGTATAGATTCGATTTCGGACTAGGGGAACTATGCTACATCCCCGAAGGGATAGCCTAAGAATTAGCTATAAATCCCTACTTCTATTAAAAGTTCATCAGAAAAAGGCTCTTTAACTAGGAGTGTTAGGCGCACAAGCAAGCTCGAACGATAAAGGATGTCAGTATCGTCCTAAGCAGTTTCGATTAGGAGAAGGCGCTTACCTCCTTCCGAAACTAGTAATTCTTTCCTTTCCATGCTGCTCCTTGTTCTAGCTCATCTTTATTCTTTTCCAACGGCTTCAAATGAAGTAGGTGAGGAGAAAAGAATTTGAAGGTTGTAGACCAGGGATTGTTGTTCAATTTGTCAGAGAACCGCCCTGTCAAGGCGGAAGTTGCGGGTTCAAGTCCCGTCAGTCCCGACCTATGATCCGAGAAAGATATATCAATTCATCTCTCCGGGGAGAGAAAGAGTTGGATCTAATTTCCCAGCCTTCTTTCGTTTCGCATTTCTCATCGGACAAAGAAAGTCAAGGAATGGTTAAGTCAAACATTCCTGTCTTAAGCCAATCCCTCCTGCCTGGTAGGTGCAATCAGTATACGAATACCGTCCTTTCTACTGCGACCAGTAAGGGTGATGCGCTAAGGAATTGAATCAAGAAAGGAGGAATGCCTTTCTATTCGGACTTCTCACTCGAGCTAATCAATCTTTCGATTGGTCATCGATTCCTATCTCAAACTGTACTCGACTTCCGGTCAGGGCGGTGAGTGTGAGGAGAGGGTTGAGTGAGGTTGCAGAACCAAATGAGACCAATAACTAACGCAAGGCTAATCAGAATGGTGTGGTGGCCCGTTACCTCCATCCAATATAAGCAAAGGGACTGAAGTCAAAAGAAGAAAATGCGATAACCGTTCCCAAAAGAAGCTGTTTTTTTCCAAGCGGGCGAATGAACCATGTAGTTCGCTCGTGAAATGCTTATTTTCGATTCCCTCGACCATTGGAAAGGTCTAAAATTCCTCCATATCTATCGCCCCCATCTCTGGTCCCATTTATGGAAGCTAGCCAATCTTAATGAAAGCGTTAGTAGCTTAATTTTACATCTTTCTTTTTAGCTAGGATACACTCCTTTATACAAGACTTTTCTAGTTCTTGTTAGTGATCCGGGAACAACACTTAACGTGGGAGAAGGAAAAGCTTTTCACTCTCTTTCTAGCTTGCTAGAAGAGATAGATACGGTACAGAGAGGAGAGTTCAGGTCAAATCCTGTCGATAAAAAATTCCAGCTTATAGGATCGTGGGGAAGGGGGGAATTGGAGAGAAAGGTGGAGCTTCACCAGGCCTTTAGTGCTTTTTTTTAAGTCTTGTCTAAGCCCCTTCTCATTCTTTTTTCATTTTTTTTTCTCGACAAATCAAGAAATTTTCTTTATAAGATAGAGCTCCTTCAAGACTTCCTTTTTCATTCCCGCTGAGACCTCTCATTGGCACATCAAATATAGGTGTCAGATCGGGTGCGAACTCAAGAATGCAGCTAGCCACCCACTTCCCTTCTTCGGTGAATGTCGGGGTCGGGTTTTCTGGCGGGTGTGCCATAGTAGAGGCCTTCTTTCCTGAGGAGATACGAGAATCCTCTGTAACTTTAAGGGCTTGGGGGGAGCCCTTAAATAAAGTTCCTCATTGAAAGGTGGAGGAGTTAGTCTCCACCTCCACTCCCCGGATGCGGTCTTATTAATGGATACTAAGAATAGAACAGACAGGTTGGAGAAATTGAAGAGGGAGTTGCATTTTTATTATATATGTCATGTTCCTCCTCGGGGATTAGCAGGTGGTCTTTGTTTGCTATGGAAGAAGAGCGTTGATTTTCAAGTTCGGACTGTTTACAGTTTCATTATGGAAGTTGAGGTCAAGGATGATGATAAAAACAAGCGTTGGATGCTTGACTGTATCCATGCAGATTTTGATGACCAGCGACGTCGTGAGCAGTGGAGTCTCTCGCAGCGAGTGGCAGGTCGTCGAGCAGATGGGTGGGTAGTTCTTGGGGACCTGAAGGATCTTCTTTTACCAGATGATAAGGAGGGGGGATGTCACCGGTCAGCTGCTTCTTTTTCAGACTTCAGAAATTTTTTAGATAAATGTGGACTGCTGGATGTAGGTTTTGTTGTTCATCCTTTCACTTGGTTTCAGAAACGACAGGGTTCTTTCAATGTGAAGGAGAGGTTAGATCGAGTCTTAGTTAATGTTAGTTGGAGTCATTGCTATGAGCGAGCTTTAACCTTCCTGCTATAGGCAGTGACCATAGCCCCATCTTGTTGAACACTGAAGTTTTGGATAGTATGAAACGTCCATTTTTCCCTTATGATTCACGATGGGATAAAGATGAAGAGTGTGCTGAGGTTGTCAAACAAGCTTGGCAGCTTAATGTGCGTGGTTCAGACTTGTTTAAAGTGCAGCAAAAAATGACAAATTGCCGGGTTGAGCTGCTGAAATGGAGAAGCTAGCTAGACAGCCCGTGTATGACCATGTAAAGGCGAAATCATTGAAGCAGGACCTTAAGAGAGAAGAGGAATTCTGGAGATGTCAATCTCGGGTTCAGTGGCTTCAAGCTGGTGATAAAAAGACAAGTTCTTTCCATGCTTTGTGTGTTCAGAGTCGAAGGCATAATCAAATTCGGGGATTGGTTTTTATGACAGTGGTATGTGGAAGGAGGATCATGAGGGTATTCAGGGTGTGATACATGACTCTTTTTCCACCATTTTCACTTCCTGCAGTCCGTAAAATATTACAGAAGCAGTGAGTGGTATATCTCGGGTTATTACACCCACAATGAATGAAGCTCTTGTGAGTGATGTCACAGAAGAGGAGATTCATGCTGCATTACTCAAAATTAACCCCAACAAGGCGCCGGGGCCTGACGGTATGACCTCTAAAGTTGATGAATTTTTTGAAGGTAGAGTCTAGTCTTATCATGCCAGATGGTTCAGATTTCTGAAGAAATAGCCCAAGTCAACCAGATGGAGTTACGATCTGGCAAGAAATTACCTCCCGTTCCGAATTATGGTAAAAATCTTGTGCAAGAGTTGTCTCAGTCTAAGAATAGATCATCCCCAAATCCTGAAAGTCCCGTCCAGGATCATGGTCTATCGCAAAATCAAAACCCTGGGGGCATCCCTATAGACCGAGGTGCTGTGGGCGCCCTCTCGAGCCAAAACGAAGTTACCCAACGAGGGAGATCACGAATGCTTGCTGGTCAAACATTAGCGGCTAATGGACAACATGTTCGCTATGACATATTAGCTCATCTCAAAAAGATTCCTGCACTCCTCAGCGTATACGATGCATTGAAGATGTCTGCAGAACTAAGGATGTCCCTAGTATACGCATTAACGAACCCAGAGGAGTTTTCTAATGAAGTTAACCAAGTTAAGATGAGAAGTAGTGAACCAACTTATGCCGAGTGTTTGGCTTTGATCACGTTTACGGACGATTACTTGCAACCAGGACTCATTAAGCATAACAGGCCTTTGTTCATTTCAGGATACCTTAATGGATTGGGGATAACAAGAATCATGATAGATGGGGGATCGGCTGTTAATCTCCTACCTTTGAGAATGCTAAAACGTCTCGGGATTGCTATTCATCGATTGGGCCCAAGCAATCTACTTATCCAAGGATTTAACCAAAGTAGGCAGAGGTCTCCGGGCATTGTACGACTTGAATTAAAGATCGAGGAATGGGGGGATACCATACCCCTTGTATGTCATTGATGCGGAAACATAAAACAATGTTTTACTTGGGCGGCCTTGGATGCATGATAATTGTGTCGTCCTTTCTACTTATCACCAATGTTTCAAGTAAACCAAAGGTGGTGAGCAGAAGAGGGTGAAAGCAGATGCAAATCCTTTTAGCGAAGCAAAAGCGTATTACGCAGATGCTAAATTTTATTTATCCGAAGAAAAAATAAATGCTACAAAGCTCAAAGAGAAAGGGATTTCGACCTCAGACGACCAATCGACCCCTATGATGCTATCAGAAGAGAGGCTATGAAATAGGTGAAAAAGTTAAAAAAGTTGAAGAAGAATAAAAAACTCCTGATACTAAGAAGGCCCCTAAAAAGCCTGCCTTCCTCTCATCTTCCTTATGGAATGGGCTCCTCTTTAGAATTAACGAAATCTAGAGTCTTGGATGAATCCTCTTGAAACGGATCGATCAACTCTAGAAGACTCGATGGCTGTTAAGCCCAGTGAATAACCTAATTCAGAGAGATAACCCGGTCTTTAGACACTCGCCCTACTTCTAAAGATAGATAGAAAAGGTTGGGGAGTCCCAGCTGCTGAGGTGGCGTAGTGACAGGTGAGAGCAATAATAACAAAAGCAGCGGAAGATCCTGCAGTAGTATATTCGGTTGTTTGCGGTGGAATAGAAAAAAGCGTCCGGGCCAGTAGATCCAGAGCAAATAGGCGTTGACTTAGTTGCTTTTGCAGTTGATTTTCATCCCGATGTTGATCCAACGCAACTTACCGGTGATAGTCGCAGCACCAGGAGCTTTCAAGGGGAGCAGACATGTATAGATAGTAGCTGAAGTGGCATACCTTCCGGATCGAGGGTCCCACCCGGTAAACACCATACAGGCAAAATACCAGCAAGCAGGGGGAGGAGGCCCTTATCACTCAAGCTCAAGCATTTACTTTTCTAGTTATAGACCAACGTCTTGGGGCTAACGTGGGATCCGCTCAAGGACCTACCTACTTGGTTTAGGTAAATATCTCATGCGTTCCCCGACTGGGGAGGTCATTTTGGAGTAGAAACTATGCGCTTTTCAAAAATGGTCGGAAGAACGGGTTTAAAAAAAAAAAATATATATATAATATATATTACCTTGCCGGCTGGCCGGTTTTTATGCAAAAAAAAAAACAAAACGGGATTGGATTTCCACTCATAAGGAAGGAAGGTTAGATACCTTTGACAGGGTTGTATTTTTGGTTGAAATGGGATGGTGTTCAAACTCCCGAAATGCAGTCTAGACAGTGGGCCCTCCCCTTTCTGACTAGACTGACTCGGGGAAGGGTCAATCTCCTCCGGAGCATGCTGCACAGCCACTCATTTGTCCTGACTAAATAGTAGAATCTATCTCTCAGCGATTCTTTTCTCCGCCAAAAACCCCTTCCCAACCAGCCCGCCCGATTTTTTTTGTAAGATCAGCTAATTTAAAGGGGTTAATCTGGTCCGAAGTTGTCGGAACGAATCGTTTGCTTTATCAAACAAAGCTTTATTAGGGGGGTCTTGGTTGGCCCCCCTATTTTCAACCATTATAGCTGGCGTCGACCCGCTTTGCGATACGGACGAACACGAAGAAGAAGGCAGGCAGCGAAAATGCAAAAGAGAAGAGCAAAGATTCCCGACCCAGAGCATGTTATTGACTCAACCACAAAGCTGTTGAATGAAGGTAGCTTGCTTACTCTCAGCCACTAGTTAGAAGAAAATCCCTTGACTTCGCTTATGCCCTTATGCAATAAAGAAAGCAAATGAGGCGGGCTAAGATTCCATTCGAAGTAAGATAACAGGATTCGATGTTGCACCATCTTCAACTCTTCTCGGGATCCGGAGTTTTGTTTTTCGAGAAAAGGTCCCATCCTTCAATATCATGATTGGGTCGACCAGGCCAGATCATGAGTAAATAGAAAATCGAAAACGTACATAGCTGTTCCAGCTGAAATACTTGGAATAATTCTACCACTTTTACTAGGAGTAGCCTTTTTAGTGCTAGCTGAACGTAAAGTAATGGCTTTTGTGCAACGTCGAAAGGGTCCTGATGTAGTGGGATCGTTCGGATTGTTACAACCTCTAGCAGATGGTTTGAAATTGATTCTAAAAGAACCTATTTCACCAAGTAGTGCTAATTTCTCCCTTTTTAGAATGGCTCCAGTGGCTACATTTATGTTAAGTCTGGTCGCTTGGGCCGTTGTACCTTTTGATTATGGTATGGTATTGTCAGATTCGAACATAGGGCTACTTTATTTGTTTGCCATATCTTCGCTAGGTGTTTATGGAATTATTACAGCAGGTCGGTCTAGTAATTAGGGGGCGGCCGTTCGGTCGCCTATGATACTAGGACCAATAGGTCAAAAATGGGTTTGTGCCGCAGGTGTTGAACGATCTACTCTACACAGGTGTGGGCTTACAGGGCTAGGGCTCATAAACCTTTTCTTTCATTCATCAATAGGGCCCTGGTCGGTCACTTTCCGGGTCGGGATCGATAAGTAGAAGTCATAAAAAAGAAATGTTTCTCTTCGCACCTCAGATCAAGAGCTTGTCAAGCTGGCCTATATATAATATAAAGAAAAAGATTCGTTGTCTTTTAACCGGCTGTTCTTCTTTGTCAACGCTACTAAGGACCTATGGGTTCGCCTACTTGACTTATGAAAGATAATGAGAATGGGTTATTCAAAAAGGAAAAGGCGCTACTATACAAGACATTAGTAGAAGTAAGAGGCTGAGTTAGCCTAGCCTACTAATGTCTTGTATAGTAGGGTATAGTATAGTAGGCGAGCGAGTTAGCGAAGACGCTTAGGCTAATAGATAAGAGAGCGTCGGTGCGTAGCCTTCATTCTACTACGCTACGCAAAGGTTACGAAGTCACTTAGCTCGACGTTAGGAAAGTCAAGGGGGAACGCCATACCTACATAGAAGAACCGCTGTTCGCTGACTTTTTAAGGTCTAACCTTTCGCTCCCCTACTGAAAAGGGGCAAAACCGCTTCGCACCACTGATAGACTACTTAAGATTCAATTCAAAAAGGCCCTACTTAGCTTAGTTTCGAAAGCCTTTGTCATTGTCAGTCAACTAAGTAGGGCCTGAGGCCCCCTGCGAATCCGTAAATCTGAGGAGCATGCCGCAACAAAAGGATGGTCCCCTATGCATTTCATTCTTTCTGAAAAGGAAAAAATTAAAAAGTACCCCCATCATGGTGAACCTCTCCTTGTGATCGGGATGAGGTAAATGCCTCCCAGCCGGGGGGCGGATCGAATCGGAGTTTCCTTAGGTAGCCACCGACCTACAGTTATCCTTAAACTTTCGTGCTTGGTGGAGAAGAAGCGAACAAAGGTACGCTCGCTTGCTGTCTTGTTCTCTGCCGCGAACTGGGATCGCTCGCCAGCTAGGTCAGATTGGAACAACATTTTTTGAGAACATATTACCCATCTTCGGGGACAGGGGGCGGAACGACCTCTCGATCTACTTACTACAGCCCAGGAATAAAAACGTCGTCTAGGCGTTCCCTGTTGCTCCGATCCCCCCGTAGCCTAGGGCGTTGTCTGGGCCAAGAGCCATAGTTAGTTGCTGTTTCCATTTGGTTGTTTTTTTCTCGTTGTTGATACCGGCAAGACCCAGCCAGATGATGTCTGCTGGTTGGTAGTGAGAGGACTCTTAGTATCTGCATACCCAAAAGGTGGCGCTGATTTCAAAACAATCATTTTCTTTTGTTTCTTGCTTTCTCTTAGCAGCGGGAAAGGAGTCTATCTATCTGCCTAGCTTTGGTAGATTTCCCCCAACGCAATCCACAGAAATTCCACGAATCTCCTTGGTGGATAAGTCCGACGACTCAGCAGCAGTGCGGAATTGAGTTTCTCGTCTGGTGGATCTGATCTATAGTTAGGGGGCAATACATACCAAAAGGTTCGAAGAAAGAACGCGCATAAGAGTAAGAGTATATAACCAAACCACCCTTCTGTATAACCTATTCACATTAGTGAAGCGGCTGGATGCATAAGGGAAGTGCATGTTTGTGAGACCTTAGTCGGGATGCATAGGGGAGTCAACCTACGAGCACGGAAGGGCGTGGTACCGCTGCCCCTCTCTAAGTAAAGGTAAAGTCTCTCCTTCAGCTAGAATGTAAGGAAATTGAAAGAAGCGCGGAAAAGGGTCAAATGCGGTTGCTAGCATCGAAGAGAGCCGTCATCGACGATAAAGTGGGAGTTCGGACTTGGCGAACGAGCTCTTCCCGCGGGAGAGGAAAGCGGGGGCAGGAAAAATAACCATTCCGGTGGTTGATAGTAGAGGCTGGATAAAACATGGATAGGCGTGCCTTATCATCCAAAAGAAAAGGATGTAGAAACAGGAAGGGCTCGTGGGGTCGATCCCACATCTCATAGAGAGGAGGAATACCAAGGATGATAAGGGAAAACTAACTCTACAGCTTACAGGCTTTGTTTAGTCAAAAGCCCGCTTAAAGCTATAGAATTTATGGTATATTTTTTTTTTCAATTGGTAAAGGTCATCGCCGGTCGGATCCGCCGCATTAGTCTAAGGTGCTTGCTCCTTTTAGTTGGACTTAGAGAAGAGAAATGCTAGCACCTCTTTTCATCAATCTTTCTTGAGGACTCTGTCTATATCCATACGGCCTCTATAGATAGTGAAATTCTGAGTTTAAACGATCTTAGGGGTCAGAAGAGTAGGCCTGGAAAGGATTGCTAAAAGATTTTCTTAGGATGGAATTCCACTTTCATTCTATATAAGTATAAGTAGTCTTTATGCCCAGTCACTCGACTTAGAAAGAGGGTTGGTTCTCCCTCCTAGGCAAAAAGTGTACCTGCAGTTAGAACATGCATGGGCTTTTTCTAAATCGACATATCTAGGTTCTCCCAACCCAACTGGTTCCCTTTCTTTCGAAATGGCATTGCCCAAAGTCGAATCCAAGGCTTGACAGGAGAGCTTCTCTTAGCCTTAGCCCAGGAACTTCTTCTAGTTAGTAGCGATGAATTCAATGAGAATGAAGCAATAACCACTGATTGATGGGGGAGTCTTACTATTTTAACCAGTTTTCCCCAACCAAGATATCCTGCCTATCCCGAAAAGGGACTCCCTCCAAAAAGTCGCTTTTGACTAAGCATATGACGAAGGATCGGCCTTAGCTAGAGCTAAGTGGCTGGGTCAGGGTAAGTATTGAAAGCATAGGTCGACTTAATCCGGATTGGTTCATTTCGTGACTAACAGCCTATAGACTGGATGGAAATTCCCACGGAGATGATTACTAATCTAGCATCCTTAGGTTTCTTATTGAGTTAGATGGAAAAAATAGAATCCCTGGATAAACTATAGCCCTTGAGAAAGTCTTGGCTAGAGGATAATTCATTACTGTCTAAAGCATGGGAGTCAGTCCTGGTACTCATTCCTTGAAGGATAAGGTGTGTAGCCGCTGTTTATACTGGTACTGAGATTGTTCCTTTTGCTGCAGAAGAACTGATATCATCCCGGATGATTGTAACTATTGAAATGTTCCTTGCAAAGTTTTAATTTATCCTGGTTTTTTACCGGCTGGAACTACTATCCCATTAAAATGTAAGGTATCCCTAAGTGTGGCATTGCTCTCTAACCCTAACAGCGTAACCAAGTCTGTAATGCTATACAATCCACCAATATAAGCACTTTTTCAATTACCATCTGCCTCGGCTCTTGCGTATTAGTGTCAAGCAAGTTGTTTTTCTGCCCGGGTTGACATGAGATAAGCAAGTTCGCTGCTTCATTCTGGGCGGGGGTAATGCCTTTTTCCAGGGAAAGTGAATTGTAAACTGTAACGATGTGACTTGTCCCTCACTTTCTGAGTAGAAGGTTTGGCACTTTACACACTGTATAGTTGTTTGTGATTTGAGTAATGCGGTGATGTTCATGAAATCTTTATTTTCGATAACTCACTAAGAAGATAGGGCTTTACAGTTCATACTTCTTTGACAGAGTGTTATAACTATAGAATCTAATGAAAGAGATCCAGGCTTTAAGAAAAATGCATTTCAAATGTCTGCCCTAATATAATGAATTAGACATCTTTCTATCGCGGAAATAGTGGATTAAAAAGGGAATTGGCTGTTCCACACCGCATAGCTGTCAGCTAAAGTGGGAATCAAAAGTGGACTAGTTTAGGAGCCATATTCTCGAGACTTCCCTTCCCGCTTCGCTAAGGAAGCTTTTCCTTCTTCAAGTCTTCCCCGCAAGCAGTTCACCCATTAGTTCATTTGCTCGCCCGAAGCCGTAGGATTGACTAACTCCCTCCGGTCGCTTCACTGCGATCGCCTCTCTCTCTTTCACCTTCCTACGAGATAAAGAGACTTACCGTACTGTGACATTTCTCTATCTTTATTTAAGTCACTGGGATTCACTTCAGAAAGAATGTCATTGACGAATGGAAAAGGAAGATGAAGCTCTAGCCTCCGATTAAGATTACCCCTACATTCCAAGATCAGAGAATGATAAAGACTTAGCTGCCTTAGCGGAAGCATCGGATTCGGATGGTTCAGCCAAAGTGAGTTTCCCCGATCCCGACCTAGTCTTAGCACCCACGTGAGGGGATCTTTCCTGCGGAGGGCATCTTCGAGGGAGTGAGACTGAGAACCTCATGCTGGCCGTCTTATCCGCCCTAGATTAGATGATTGGTAAATGAAAAACAGGAACTTGGGTACACTTATTTTTAAGCATGCGTAGGAAAAGTTTTAGCTCCGCCTTCCTAGAGCTGTTTCAGTCTTTTCTGCTAATTGAGTCTTATCTGTCACTTGCTGCTTCTGCCCATTCTTCCTTTATAAAAATGATTTATGCAGGTACAACGAAGCATAGTCTAAAGCTTGCCTTCGCTCACGTCTTCATCTGGTCTAATTTCGGGGTTAGGAGGGATAGTTGTCACCTTTCCCAGAGCGTCAATCAGTCGGTTCCACATTTTGAGCAGAGAGGTGGGGTCAAGGGCGGCAGCATTTAAGAACAGAGTACCTGAACAGCTTACTAGTCTGACGGATGAGGATAGAATGGGCAAGGAGTGATGAACAAGAAGGAAAGAGTCTGATCAAGGTGTAGAATCTTCCCTACTGGCATTCAACCCACTACGCGGTAGTTCAGGCGAAGGTAATCAGTCTCAGGGAGTGAAATCAACCTTTTTAGCAAGGGTCTTTCATAATTCAGAAAATGAGAATTTAATCATTAGCTTCTGGTGAGGATGAGTAATCTTATGAAATCAGACTGTTGCTGTTAGCTCTGGAAAATTCTTCTTCCTTAACCTGACCGCTAAGGACTGGCATTCTTTCTGCAAAAGCGGTTAGACCAGAAATGGATGCAGGCTTTGACACCTGCTCCGATGCCCGCTCCTTCGCCCCCGCATATGGAAAAGGATCTGCTCTTGCCGGGAGAACTGGTACTGACCTAACTGGCCCTATTCCTACATGACAGGAAGACCTTCTATGCCAGTCCTACTACCAGAGTACGGACCAGACAAGGAATATCTCTTACTCCAGTACTCAAAAAAAGACAAGTCACTCTTTGAATTGAGATAAGGCTATTTGAACTAGTGGAAAACTCCTTCGGACCCTTCCTTTGTCGTGGGCGTAGGAAATTGAAATCCCATGGATAAGCCTTTTCCCTATGCCCAAACCACCAGACGAGAGAATCTGTATCTGATCCTTCCTGAGAGTGAGAGGAGACAGAGTCAAATCAATCGACAACAAAAGGAGTCACTCGTGGCACACTGACTATATTCCAACTTCTCTGCATCAATGCACTCACTACCTTTCTAGCCAAGGAAAGCAAGTCAAGCAGTCTTTTCAAGAAGAAAGTCACACCGCTACTACTATTCTAACAGCTACCTATTCTCATCCGAGGAGAACGGAACCACCTTTAGAGTAGAGCTAACTGCTGCAGTTACGCCTCCAACAGATGAAATCGTACCCTCGTCTTACCGAGAACCTGAATGGGATTCGTGAACAGGAAAAGAAAAGACCTCTACTGCAATCCCACTCCACTGGCTGTTCTTCCCCCGCTCTGGAACGAAATTCGAATAGAACCAGTTCTAGTGAGCAACGAAACGGATTTCATCACGGTTCAGAAACCTTCTTTCAAGTTGGCTATGCGCCCGGATCTTGACCACCTTAAGCCAAGTCGATAGAAAGAAGGTCAAAGACCTAGAATTTCTTTTTCTCCACGGCTTCACGCTTTCGAAGCTTCGGCTTGACCGCCTGCTCAATCAAAACCGGGACTTTCTGCAATCAGTTCCCATTCACCCTTGCCTACATCGCAAGAAAAAAAGAAAGAAAAAAAGTATTCTCCCTTTAGAAATGCGGTTACTTGAAGCAGCCACATATAGCGTATATAAGAGAACAGAACTGCTGCAGTCCCCATAAAACATAAAAGAAGAAAGGTCTTTGCGGATCGTACCGTAGAAAGCGACTTGAATCATCTAGGACTATATAAAAATATCTTTTTTCCTTTTTCCATAGTAGAATATAGCTCTACTATATAAAGATATTATATATTATAGAATAGTAACATAGTAACTGAGTATGCGTTCTTCTCTATTTATAATTCCTATCAATTAAAGAAATAGCATCCCTCTCCTTTCAAAAAAGCCTTTACGGTGACACAAATGAGCCCGAAAGAAAGGGGGGGATATTCTCTGCTCTGAGAATAATATTATTATTCTATTCCGAAACGAAAGAATCAGCCTGACAAGCCTATGATAGAAGAATAATGGAGAACATGTAACGCAGCAAATAAGGATTTTTGGAGCAGCGGAATGGAAGATTCTAAAGCCATTCTTCAGCTTTCGCGGGGTACAAGAGAGGAGATCATTCCATCCATAACTTTCTCTACGATGAGTTTTCTATTATAATTATAGTTCAAGCATAGCTGGAAAAAGGAATAAATACGAAGGAAGTGAGAGGGTCGACTATAGGTCTGTCTGTAAAGCCTGACGGTCGAGTATTGAGGTAGCGGTTTAGTCTTTGGGAGGAATTCAATCTCATGTACATATAATAAAGGAGCGACTGAAAGAGTTAGCAAGGTGGTAAGCTTTTGGTATAGCACAGCCAATTACATTTTGAAAGAAAAGAATCGATCGAAGCCAATCAAGCCAAATATATATCATATACCTCAACCTTTTTTCGCTGAAAGAGAGGTGAAAAAGAAGGGATGCTCTCTTCCCAGCCAGTATTCTATTCCCCCAACAGCGGAACAAACTTCAAGTTTTCCTGGTGGAAACGAAGCAACCTTTGCTCCTTGATTCACTGGACTTGCTTTGCTCCAAGGAAGAAATAGTGACAGTAAATAGCTTACGATGCAAGACACATTTCCAAGTATTCATCGAGGGGAAGGTGCTAAATAGCTTCTAGCTAGGCCTTCCGTCCGTTTCGAAAAAGCTGGGCTAATCCTAAAGCAGAAGGAGAAATTGGGATATAATAGAAAAACTTATAATATCCAAAAGTTCTTGGTACTTTGTTTGCTTAAGCTTAAGACCCCTCGTTAGCATAGCACATAGCAGGAGGTCGTTGCAAGAAAGCAGATTCTTATGACTTATCCTGCTTCACCCTCCCTTAATGCAAAGGGAAAGCCCTCTTGTCGATGTACGTTCTGGTCCTAAAGGATTTAGATAGGCGGGAGCTCTCTTCTTTCTTCACCGCAACCTTTAGGAGATTCGATTGCTATTTTCAGCTCAAAACTAGATAGCTATTCCTCATTTAGCATTTAGATAGGAAAGAGAATGGCCGCTTTCAACAAGGTCTGGAAGCCCAGGTTATCCCACCAATATTCCCCAAACATTTTATTTTCTCGCGAAAGAGGTTCATACTCATTAAGGAATTTCTCATCTTTGATTTGATGTTGGGATCAGATATCCCACAACCCCTTTAGTTTAGACTGAAATCTTTGTCTTTTTGAGCGGCAAAGCGAAGAGAAAGCAAGGGAACAAATAGTACTGGTAAGTTTGAAAGCCCCCTATGCGGAAAAGCTCTTATAACGAATAGTGAGAACTGCGCCCAAAGCGAGTTCTGAAGAAAGATTTCAGACCATCAGTCTAAATAGCAGTATGTAGTAGTTGTAGTCCGTCTGCCAGTATCCGTATTTGTCCCTGCTTTTGCTGCCCAAGGCGCAACTCCAATTTTAAGGTTTATAGACCATTACAGTCACTCTGTAGAAGTACGGATCAGAGAGAGTTTGTTCACGAGCCGTAAAGTAAGTAGCTCGGACCAGCGGAAGAATTGAAGGAAGGCAGTTTGCTGCTCTTCTTGCTCAAAGACACAGGCATAGCATAGAGCTGACTGAGTCAAAGGTTCTAAGGAGTTCCTTGCTCTGATTAGTTTATCCCGCCTGCACTTCAGAATAAATCGGGATAGCGAGCCTCACAAGATCCTTTATTAAGGAAAGAAATAAGTGATTTCATCAGAATGAACGGGCAATTTAGGTTAGGGTTCAAAGGTTATTATAAAAGCCCGAGTAGTTGATCTAATAGTTATAAAATAGCGAATGAACAATCATTCACAAATAGACGAGGAATTCGTCGTTGAACAACCATCACGATTGGAACATCTTTCTTCCTGAATCTCATCGGATCAATCGGTCAGGCGGGAACCCAGCCCAGAAGATGAATTAGAGTTAGTTAGCCAGCTAAATATTTAGCAGGTAAAGTAGGAGTCCCATATATAAGAACCTTTCACCCCTTTTCTACGACTACTAGTACGTAGTAGGGAATCGTCAACCACCCCTTTCCCAAGGGGAAAAGAAGGAGTTCTCGGTGTGGTCTCTGTCCTTCTTTGTTAGAAGCAACTTCAGGATCAACAGCGTTGAACAGACCGATAAAGATGTGGATCTTTCTATAAAGCATAGGACATCAAAAAGCATAAACTGAAACCATTCCACGTGCGGCCTTCGCCGAAGACGAAGGAAAGAAAGTAAAGGAAAGGAAAGGCAAGTACTTCAATTAATTGCTCAAAGACGTGAACCAAATCATTTAAGCGTTCACGTATTGGCTTCAGGCATAGGAAGGAGTTGACTGATTCTCGATGGTTGCACCGCTTAATCGTGCTTTCTATTCCTAATGGAAGAAGATAAGGAAGAAAAACAATATTCACTCAACTCCAAAGAAAGCTTCTAAAACAAGGTAAAAACTTCACGGATTTCATCAGGATTAATAGTCATAGGAAAAGGTACACTCAAACGAAGAAAAGATCTTTTTTGCATAGTTCTATTTTTCATATTTTCAATTCGAATGTTTACTACATTACTTCCTGAAAGTGTGCCCTTGCCCCCTGAGGGCAAGGTAGGAAGGACCTTTTATGGGTATAATTCATGTTCTCCACTCAACAAGGTACTGGATTAGCTTCTGGCGGAATCCGCTTGGATTTCCATTTTGACAAGAGATGATGCACGCTGAACTAGGATGCTAGGAAATGGCGTACTTCGACACCTGGCACAAAGAACTAAAGTGCCGCTTGCTAATACAGTGTATTAGAGTTCGAGCAACAGATCACGGTTCGGTTCGAGCTAAAGCTAATTCAGAGTTTTCGCGGGAAGATGAACTATTTAATCCTTCTCCATCCGAATCCGTCTCAGTTCCAGGTATTGAAGCGAAAGATGACTCGACCAGAGCACCCTGGGATAAATTTTCCACATCAGTCTAAGTGGTGGAGGTATCAGCCCAGGCATGAAGGCCTACGATTAGAATAGAATGCTGACTTCTAGTTTTTAGACGGCTCTTGATGAGCCTGTGGTCTACACAAAAGTAGAAGGGAGAAAGAGATCAGAATGAAAGTACGAACCCATATGTAAACAACCACAACAGGTCATGATTTCAGCGAAGAACTGGGATTTCATCCCCGCTAGGTATACCTGGGAAAAAGAAATGCTTTAAATAAGCTTGAACCTCAGGATCAATGCAATTGGATTTTATCCCGACTAGAAAGATTCCCCTTCTGTCCAATCCCCGTGAATAGTGTCCCCCACCTTCAAAGAGAATCAATAACATCTTCTACTACTAGGAAGTAGGTTTCGAAGCAAAAGAAGAGTCAAGAAAGGTGGAAGCCAAAATAGCGGACGGTGGAAAGCTGCCTATACACATGCATTTGAATTCCCAAGTGTGAACATGATAAATGGAGATGAGCAAAGGTCGAAAGTCGCGAAAAGGAAGGCAACCGCACCCGTAGGAGGCATATTCCAGAAAAAAAAAAGTCAGGATAGGATTAACCCCGGTCCATCAGATAGAATCAGATCTCGAACAACTGAAAGGCCAAATGATCTTCTCCATAAAGAATGGGATACTATGGAACATGACTGTATCAAGTATGTTCGATCCTGCCAGCAGTGTCAGATCTACGCGGATAAGGAAAAGGTTTTGATTCCTCTGAATAACATGACAACGCCTTGGCCGTTCTCAATGTGTGGAATATCGATGTCATCGGAAATATGACTCCAAAAGCTTCCAATGCTTCATCCTAGTGGCAATCTACTACTTCACCAAATGGGTTGAAGTCGCGTCTTATGCAAATCAAGATCAAGAAGGTAGAGATTCATTCAAAACAACATCATAGCCAGCGTCCTAATGACATCATCACTGACAATGCCACCAATCTGAACAATGACATGATGTATCCTACGTTTCAAAATTCCTTTGTTAATTCAGATGTTTCCTGATATGGTTCCAGGAAAAATAGACTTACATAGTGATTTTTTTTTTTTTCTTTTTTGAGCAACCTCCTCCTCTTTTACCGAGACTTTCTCACATAACGCCTGTGTATGGCCCTTTCAAGTAGTACAATCGTCTTAGTTATGACTGCTATTCACATGGTTGTTGGCTCCATTTCGACAAAAAACATCGCTTTATGTATGGATCTTGACCATTCCAGCGGTACTTTGAGCTGGGAACTTTCTTCGGCTAATCACAATGTTTCACCTGACGGTGAGAGTACTTTTGGGGACAACTCCGGCTGGACATTGATCCGAGGGAGCAACTCTGGAGAAAGCTCCGAAGCAAGCGGGAATCAGCCCGCTTGTCAAAATGCAGGTCCAATTGAGCAACCAGCGCCACAGCATCCAGCTTTCCCCCTCCTTCAAGAACAGTGCGAGCGGGAAGTCCATTCAGTCCAGTGAGTGGGAGGTCGTCGTGAATGAATGGGTCCTTTAGAGGGTTCAGTTCCCACAAGTAAGATGCTTATGAGTAGGTGCGGGTTAGTAGCAAGAAGGATTTATTACTGAAATGAAAATAAAAAATGACATATTAAAGTATAGATGATCTGTCCATTCTAGAGTCACTAAGGGAAATGACTCTCGATTGAGATCATGCCCCCCTTTATTTAACCATCTTAGTCTTTATGATAGCTCATTTTCTTTTTACCATGCCTTTCCTCGTGGAAAAACCACTGGCAATTTCCGACAAGCCTTTCTTCCTTTTGTTAGAGCAAGAAGCATAACTACAGGGATTCCATTTTAAAATGCTTGAACAACTAATTAGCGATTTCATATTGCGAATTGGCTTGGCTTTGCCCTTCGAAATTCTGGTGGCCGTTAGGGCGGGTAAGATCCCCGCTTTAAATAGTTTGACTATGGATGAAAAAATAACAGACCTTACTTTAGACGTAATCAAAGAACAAATCGTAGATCGTCTCTTTATTTTATATGAAGTCTATAGGGACACTACTCCTACGGGAGATGGTGACTTACCAGAAGCGGTCAATTTCCATGACGTATCTGAACGGGTTCTTTTTAGCGTGGACAACATTCACTGGCTAAACCATATCTATATAGATCTTGTGGATCATGGAAGCCGAAGTGAATATTTTGTCCAAGTTATACAATTTCTTGGAGCGTAGAAAAAGCTTCTGATTTTGATGAATTCGAAACATCTCTTTTCCATTTAGAATAGAAGGAAGAAGTGCCCTTACCGCTAGTGCTTGCAATAGCTCGTTTCCTTTCTTTCATACCCAAATTCAACTGTATAAGTTGAGGATCCACCATTGATTGGTACTGAATCCGGTGGATTATTGATCACAAATCGCTTGTTATCGCACTGTCCTTCCTTGCTTGACTGCCTTTTCACACTCATACTAGGAGTCAAAGAATGAACTCTTTACTGAGCTATTGCATAAGAGAGAGCAGAGCTCTTTCTATAGTATGAGATATCCTCCCACATATAGAAGTTGAAACATCCTCTTCTGGAACTCACACATCCAATTCTGGTCCATCCACTGCTTCTTCTATTGAAGAATGTGCTATATGCTTAACACAGGACTCTAAAAATGACTTTTCACTGGCCTGGTTTATTAGTGCAAGCTGAATCCAAAATACCTGAAGTACTTCACTTTCCTGAAAGCAGGAAGCACCGTCTTATTATACGAATACAAGCTGCTTGCTTATCGGCTGTTGTCACAATTAAATCAGAATTAGCTACGATCAATGAAAATATCGTAGTATAGTTACAGCTACTTTGTTGGCTGTAACGTGATTTAATTGTAGTCAGTCTTTACTTAAAAATGCCCCACCCCAGGAAAGGAATGCCTTTCTACTCCCATGCTTTCACTTTTGCGTCTTTATTCTATGCTTTTCGTTGGTCAACAACCAACAAACAAACGTTCTCTATAGTTCTTCACTACTCCTACAGGAAGGACTCGCTTTCTCTTTCTGTCTTGAGGGAATCAATAATAATAATAATAAAATAAATAAAAATGCCTCAATTGGATAAATTGACTTATTTTTCACAATTCTTCTGGTTATGCCTTTTCCTCTTTATTTTCTATATTCCAATATGCAATGATGGAGATGGAGTACTTGGGATCAGCAGAATTCTAAAACTACGGAACCAACTGCTTTCACACCGGGGGAACAACATCCGGAGAAAGGACCCCAAGAGTTTGGAGGATATCTTGAGAAAAGGTTTTAGCACCGGTGTATCCTATATGGACTCTACTTTATTCGAAGTATCCCAATGGTGTAAGGCTGTCGACTTATTGGGAAAAAAGAGGAAAATAACTTTGATCTCTTGTTTCGGAGAAATAAGTGGCTCACGCGGAATAGAAAGAAACATATTCTATTTGATCTCGAAGTCCTCCTATAGCAATCCTGGATGGGGGATCACTTGTAGGAATGACATAATGCTAATCCATGTTCCACACGGCCAAGGAAGCATTTAGGAATCATGAATTTAGTTTAGGCGTTCGCGCGAACTACTAGAAAATGGTGATGAATTGCGATTGGTCCAAACCTTCGACCAGCGACTTATTGCGACCCGCCCAGAATGCTCATCCATACTAAGACCTTATTCACACAGCGAAGAAAGGCCGAGTGGAAGGGGGCAGTCAGCTGGCTCGAGCGGCAGGAACTTTTGCTAAAATAATGAAGGAAGCAGCACTCCCCACACTTTCTCTTAAGCTTGTGCGGCTACCCTACCTACCTTCGGGTGTTGAAAAACTCATAGATTCCCGATGTCGAGCTACTATTGGTATAGTTTACAATCCCAACCACGGTGCACGTAAGCTTAGAAAAGCTGGACAAAGCCGGTGATTAGGCAGACGCCCCATTATTCGTGGTGTTGCAATCAATCCAGTGGATCATCCTCATGGAGGAGGTGAGGGGCGCACGAAAGGAGGGGCTTCGGTTAATGCCTTTGTCCGTAGGCGGTTGTACACTTTAAGCTTGAAGTAAGAAGAGATATTTTTCCGGGAAAAAAAGGGGGAAAAAGAAAAGTCTAAGTGCATATGGCACGAAAAGGAAATCCGATTTCAGTAAGACTTGAGAAGAATTTGAGTTCAAATATCCTTCGTCCGGTTCGTCATTTATTGACAGATTTTTCGGTATTTATCTCTCTAAGAACTAGAACGGATTTATTGAGATTATTCTTTTTTTTTCTTAGAATTTCCATTTCTTTAGTACTCATGTGTATTCTTAGCCCTGCTGTCGCTTTATGCGCGGGGCCCGAGGCAATTCCAGATCTTGACCTCCACGACTTTCCCCCCGACATTTCCCCGGCCGAATCCGCTCAATTAGAACGCGAAACGGAAGAAAATGCCCGGGAATGTGATCGCTTACACAATG
The DNA here is from genome assembly GCF_007990345.1 of Gossypium hirsutum. Taxonomy (NCBI): domain Eukaryota; kingdom Viridiplantae; phylum Streptophyta; class Magnoliopsida; order Malvales; family Malvaceae; genus Gossypium; species Gossypium hirsutum. Next base: position 27,066 of record NC_027406.1, on the reverse strand, counting down.
AGATATTTCAAAAAACTAAAGAAATAGCTCGGGCGGCGGGAGTGGACGATAATCAAAAACTGGAGAAAATCGTCGACGCGGTCAAGTTTCTTTCCGACGTGGAGGACTTGGCCGAAGAGGCGCGAATCCCCTATCTCCATGAGTTCAAAGCCAAGATCTCGAACCAAGAAACTTGGTTCGAGATCGATAAGGAAATGAAACGCTGGGGGGGGCGTGGCCTCTGAAACCCAAAAGCGGCAGAATGGAATGGAAAAGGGGTGCTTCGGATCGGGAGTAATCACTAGTTTTAGGGCGAAAATCGGGGGGAAGGACAAATTTTCAAGAAGATCTCGGGCTCGATCTGGTTTAGTATCAAGGTGATTCTGTTTTTGTTCCTATATATATGGGTCCGTGCAGCATTTCCACGATATCGTTATGATCAATTAATGGGACTTGGCCGGAAAGTGTTCTTGCCTCTATCATTAGCTCGGGTAGTCCCCGTTTCTGGTGTTTTGGTCACCTTTCAATGGCTCCCTTAATTATGTGCGAGGAATTTCCCTCTTGAGTAATGGGAAGCGGGCTAGTCCCCGAAAATGCCCGTTCGCTTGTCGTTGGGGCTAAAAATATTCCTTGTTCGTTTCCTAGGAACTCAGTAAAGTGACCAGTAAGTCAGCAGGCATTGAGGCAGGCAGTCAGTACATACAGTACAAGTGGGGACTCTTTTTTGAAACATAAGGCCCCGAAGGACGTAAGGAGAAAGTCTAGCTTAGAAAGCGTTCTGCCCCTTTCAATATCTTACTTATCTGTAAACTTTAATGAAAGAAAAATAGTCTATTTAATAGATTGAACACTTGGTTGACTTTCCTCTCTCTTTGCCGAGTCGGTCTCACAGTCAGGTTTTTTCTAGGTAAACTCTTGTACGAAAGCTGGTCATCCTAACCCATACATTTCAACGGATTGAAAGTGAAGGCTTATTTGAATTCAGTCTATCCTTAGTTCGAACTACAGCTCGACTTCCTTCTTCTTTTGGGTCTGCTTTGCCAATGCACTGATAGCTATGATTCTTCGATCTCGAAAGTGAAAAGATCAGGATTGGATGCTCTTCAAAGATCTCCCCTGCTTACCTTTAGCGGGGATCAAAACGACTTATATAAATAATACCACAAACCTGAGCCTTCCAAAATTCAACTATAGCAACTCAACTCTTCAGATCAGGAATAGCCTTTCTTATCTATTTAATTTCACGCCCTGAGCCTGAGCTAACTCATTTATCTTTCGACTGGAACTCCTAAATTAGTCAATCCGGAAGTCACTTCGATACCTTTCCAAGAGTCACTCGCTTCTTTAAGCCATGCCCTTAGCACCAAGACTACTGGCCCTTCCTGCAAGAGCAGAAAGATCCATTCTTTGCCCCTCCTTCAAGGACAAGAGATGGGGATGAACGCTCGCTTATTCGATTCGTCCTCTATCTAAGTTCATTTGTGATGAAATCTTTTCCTACCCTGAGGTCAGGCTTAAGCTTATTCCCGTCAGTTCCCTCACTCTCTTTCAATGGCATCTGCTTTCAATTCATTAAGAAAGAGATTGCCCGGTGTGAACTCCTACCTTCTAAGTAGGCGATCCCCTTTGTCTAGATAGTGACTTCACTTCTCCTTTTGTTTTGGGCTTAAAGAATGGCTTCGCACCTAGGAGACTCGCTAAGGTGATTGGAATCCGATCTGAGATGCTCTAATCAAAAAGAGTGAAGAGAAGAAGTTGTTCCATCTCCGGCAGAGCCTCTACGCTTTCATCAAAGGATGGCTGCTAAACAGTTTGGTCCTTTACCGATTTTTAAGTAGTGAATGAAATGTCTCCTAAAGTTGGGTTGGAGGAATTTCGATTAGTGAACATAGAGTGGATTTACTCCACCTGGATTGGAATATAACAACCCCTCCCCCCAACGTTATATAGCTATAACGAGGGCTGCCTTTCTCTCTCTACCGCCTGTGTCTATCTCCTGTCAAGTGTACTCCCTGCCACGCAACTCTCACAGCAACTGTAACTGTGTGACGAAACCCTCGACCCAGGTATCCGGTATGTAGAAGTCTTGAACCCTGGCATCAAAGAAAGTCACTTTCAGTATGGAATGCCTCACTCAATGAGGAAGTATATTCATTACATTTGTAAGCTCTCTATGTAGCGATTGAACCCATGCTTGTTATCAAAAATTTCGTTCTCCTTTGGAGGTGATCCTCCTCTTCAGAGGAAATCTCATGGTGGTCAGAGTGAGCGCTGGTGGGGGAAGCAGGGAGAGTAATCTTCTATTGTTGAAACTCTATTTCTTATTAATAGAATAGTATTGGTCTACAACTATTTATTTCCATGAAAATGGTAGGACTTATATAGCACCCCAGGCAAGACACCTAGTTGATCCATCTAGCCTGCCTTAAAGGGCTTCTGTTCAAGAAGTGACTTTGTTGAGCTCGTTTTTTGAGTGAACAGTCGCTTTCCTAATAAATTAAATACATTCCAAGAAGACAATTCGGTAGCCGAGTTGGTCTGACTCAGAAAATGTACAAAGCGGGCATCTCCACGATATACTCAGCCAGCTTGCTCTCTCATCCCTCCTACCTACCTATGCTTCTATTCCCTTCACTGGTTGATCGACGAGTCCACTGGCATCTGGAGCAGTATATGTAACTGAAAGATATGCCACTAGACCAGGTGCTCGTTATAAAGGCTACGAACCTTACAACGGGCTATAGCTTTGTTGGAATTGATTCTGATCGAGGTAGTGTATGGGGATGCATCTAAATCCGCGTATGGAACCACAATCTCTGCCGCTAGCTTTGCACTCGGAGGATCTGAAAATGGCTCCCTTCATTATTTGGTTGAACCGAGGGAAGTGCGGAAGCTAGAGCTAAAGCAAGGTACGAAGCTACAGCTAGCAAGCTGCTTTGGTAGTACTCGACTGAAAGGAGAGGGCTTTGCAGCTGCTGTCCAACAAGTTGAAGAGTTTGCTACAAAAGAAAAGTAAGGAGCGAGCCAAAGAGCGAGTGAGGTCTACTCCACGTAGCCAAGTCTTGTCAAAGCCCAAGTTGAAGCTGCTCTTGCCAAACTTTAACCAGTTCCTAAAGGACAGGAATAGCTAATCCGCAAGGAAAGGACAGGAAAGATAGATTAGATTACACCCCTATCAGTGCAACGGCCGCTTTCTTGGAACTCATTCATAGGCGCTTTAGTTCTACTTCTAACACTAGATTTTGTATTATTATCTAAATATAACAAGCGTGCGATACAAAGCATCAACCTACGGAAAAACGAATTGATTGACTATTGAGTGCAATCCCGTAACTAGATAGACTATGGGTAGTTCAGGTGCGCTGAAAGTCTTATATAACGCATGCCGATGTTGCCACCGACAAACGTTTGACTTTGACTGTGAAAAGCTCCAAATAGGCACAACGCCATTTACGATCGTTTAAAGGGCCTTATATTATAAAGAAAGTATAAAGAAAGTCAAGATTGTTCTTGCGGAGAAAAGCCTACTTACTTGCTCTTGCTGCTTTTAATTTAAGAGCAAGTCGGTCTAGCTTCTTACTCTTTCACCTTTCAAAGAAGTCGAAATAGAAAGGGGTAGGAAAGATCCCGTGTACCTTGTTCAAGTTGCGGATCTCCTTCATTAGCTTTGAGTTCATTGTTGTTCTTCTGGTTCTCCTTTAAAATAAAAGGGGTCGTGGGGGAAATGCCCCAGTCCCCCTACATGCATTAAGCGACGACGGCTCAAACGAAGCAAACCATTTCTCATAAGAGAATAGAAAATCACAAGAAAGATTTGATCAAAAGTGACTAGAAAAGAGGCGGTCGAGAAGGAATGAGTGGAAACTATGTTGATTGAGTGCAATTTCTAAATTAGGAAAGATTAGACAGAATCCTACCAATCTAAATCAAAGTTTCCAACAGTGAAAGGCTGCCCCTGTCGGCGGGTTGCTTAGGTCCATGTAGTCCAAATCTCCGCTTAGGAAAGAAGTCCAAGTTGACTTTTTGCGAAAGGGAAAATGGCTTTCTGTTAGAGAGTGATCGAGAGAAATTTTCAGTTGGGAGCCAGTCTTTTGCAGCTAGGAGACATTGTTGTTATGTTTTCCAGTTATGAGCCATTGTTGTGTGGTCCCTTTCGAGCGGTTCCTTCTTTTTTTTTTCGATGATTTAAAGGCGACAGCTCTTTTCACCAAGGAACTGGGGCTTAGAGCTATAACACATACGCAAGAAGGAAGAATGCCTTAATGGACGGGTACGCTAAGGAAGGGGAGTCGCTTGCTTGTTTGGTGTGTTTGGAACCGGGTTGTTTAAAGCTACCCTTTCTTGAAGAAAGAGAACCTGGGCCCAGGTCTTGGTGTATTTTGACATGATTCTCAATACGCTATCTAAACTAGGAAAGTCAGTAAGGAAAGGTGGGACAAAGAAAGCTCTACTTCGGGTAGCTGGGTGCATCAACCTCTTTCTTTCACAGGAGAGGGGACAATACGCTCTTAAGGAGCTTGGGCTACTCAACCGATAGGAATAGGGGCTTGTTTCCACAACTGAAAGAGAATCTGAAGCAGGATCGGAAACAGAATAAGATTGAAGAGCGGGGTAAAACCATTCTCAGAAGGAGCAGGTTTAGCGGATGGGAATGGCATTTCCGGGAATGCAGTCAAGGGTGAAGGAGCGAAAGAAGCTAACTCGAATGAAGAATCTTTCCGAGGAGTGACCCCAAGTAGAAGTTAGAGAAGGAATTGATCCTTTCCTGAAGGATATAGGACTTAGGACACAAACTAAATGATCGAACTGATGAATCTCAGTCTAGGTGGAGTTTACCAGCACATAGGTAGTCTAAGTTCCTAAAAAAGGGAGTCTCTGACTTTCACTTAGCTATTCTCTGAGTTTGCTTTCCAGTCTATCTTCAAAAGTAGAGAAGGTTTAGCGGTCAGTAAGAAACTCCTCAATCAACATGAATGAGACTTTTCATGGAAGTCTTAGTTGGACTCTACACCTTACTTTCCTTACGTCGATCTCGATGATAACAAGGCCTTTCTTCCTCATGAAGAAGGAGTAGAGACCTAGCTTTCATCTGTCTGTTAAAATGTGATGCTATACCTTTTGTCCTTGAGAATCGGCTGGGGATAGCGGGGAAGAGTTTGACGATCTAGTTACATATCAAATAAGATGGGTACTCCCGATATTGTCTTGGGAATTTTCAGTATATATAGTAGCGTACTGGACTCCATCTACATAAGTAGAAGCATTCAAGAATCACTTGACAGTTCTTATTTCAATTTTCCGACTCTCATCTTGTTAACTGACTTAACCGCAATACTTATCCAAAGACAGGACAAGTTGAAAGAGCTTCGGTAGTTACACTTTCTGTCTCGCGTAAGAAAGAGAGTTTAGAGTGCCATACAAAGAACCTTAGATAAGGGGATTCCTCCCATTGACTGAAGTGAAGAGTCAACCTTCCACACAAGGTAATCTTCTGATAGAGGGGAAGAGGCAGAGCACAACCTGGCACAAGATGCGCTGGTATTGCAAAGGCAGGAATGAGTTCACAACGTTCGAATAAGCTACTCGACCGACTAAAGCTAAAAGGAGAAAGGGAGATGACTCTAGTTGTTGAGTACCCGGAGGAAGGTACCAGATCGACTTCTAGTTGTAGCGGATCTTACTTACATCGGTTCTAGCGCTTTCTCTTGATTCTATTTTTGAAAGATCTTTCCTTGCTCTGAGGAATGCCCGGTTTAACCAGAATCATCTCGTTAGCTTTTAGAGTCATCCCGGGATCTTTGGCTTATGCCATGTGTTCCAAACTTGAACTCAACTTCCTTTTTTCACCAACATCCGCTTCTCACTCAAGAAACTGGTGAAAGTCCTTTCCCTTTGCTGCAGCTTTCACAGTCCCACTCCTCCTCAGACCAGACTGGGCTGCATTGCCGTACCTTCATACCTTCGCCCCGATGTCCTGTCTTAAGGTTCCCCCGAGCTACTTTATTAAAGCAGACTTTTGCTCATCGTCTGCGTCTTTAGTCGAAAGCTATTTCTTTTATGATTCCTTCTGTCACTTCTTGAAGACTTTATTTTTCATTCAATAGCCCCTCTCCTATAAGAGAAGGAGGTTTCTTCACCCCTACGGCAGTAGGCCCTTCTTCAAGAGTGCCCTTTCCCCAGCCTCCAATCGTCTCAGAAGAGAAGACTAAGCTCAGACGAATTGCAGTCCGCCCCGGCCCCTCCTTAGTGACTTTGGTCAGGAAAGGGAATAGGGCAATAAATAGAGCTTCGGCTCAGAATTAGACCTTCTGTAGACGGAACTTCAGACTTCTGGATAGGCCTGAGAAAGCCTAGACCAAAGGTGCCTAATAGCCTAGCCAGACTCATCGGGTAGGGAATCCCATCCTCAGCGAAGCCAGTAAGCAAGCCCAAGTCCATGCAAGAAGGCCCGCTGGATCTATCAAAATTCAAAGCCCATCAAAGACTCTCCTACATGAAAGGATCTGAGTCCATCCAAATGATATTAAGCAAAATCCTATTCTGGAAAGAATGGCAAAGTAAGGGATTTAAGTCTGCTCAGAGATTTCATATCTCTCCCACGTGTGATTCATCCTAACAACTATCGATTAGGTTTTTCTACTTAATTAAGCTGGTTATGCAAAGTTTTTAAATTGGTTCACATAGGCAGCGTGATTGGGGGGCATATTTGTTGCTTCCCAAGGTAGTTAGTTCACCACACAGGCATGTTAGTACTAAACTGCAGAAAACTATTAAGTCATCCAATTCATGCCGCATTGCGAGATTACTCTACCACTCTATAAATGGAGGCTCGATAAGTGTCTTCACTTCATCAAATTCAAATCAAAGAAATTGAGTACTACTATGGATGCTGCAAACAGGCTTTCTGCAATTGCTGCCGAAATGGGGCAACTGCAAAATGAAATTCAAGAGCACCGTAGAGTGCTAAACTTCCTTTTGAGAAGTGTTAGAACAATGGATCCTGCAAGGAAAGAAGCGCGCATTCGCGCTACCAGAGAGCGCATAGAGGGTTTGGAGGAGAGGCAGCAAGCGCTGCGGGCGGAGCAGCAAGCGCTCATTGTTCATGGAGCACTCGGTCGCCTGGGAGACTAGAAGAAATTAACAAAAAGTAGTTAAGTCACCTTCAGGCTTTCTTATTCCAGGAAAGTATGTAGTTGCAAAAATGAAAAGAGTAGTTCTAAAATAAAATGTTGGCCCTATTAGTTGTTGTGGGTCACGAGCATGTAACTTGTTTTGAATTTCTCTTTATTTTATATAAGCCCTTTCCTTAAGGTGATTTTTGAATTGTGTCCACTGCAGTACTCTAACTCTCTTATAGTGTACTACATTACATGAAACGTAGTTCATGATTTCCCCTTCGCTCTCTTTAGCATTTTGGTTTAACACCACGCAGGCAGCTGGTACCTTCCCAGCTTCTTAATCAGGTAACCTGCCAATTCAACACATTGTCAGCGGCATTTTGCCTGTCAAAATTCATTAATGAATCAGTATCTCCTTTACTTGAACACGGGTTTCGACTTCCCCTCCGGAGGACCGGTGTAGCTCGCTTCGCTTACCGCCTTCGTCTTTCGCCAGGGCTTATACTTCATCAATGTCCTTACTGCGTTTCACGCTTTTCAGGACCTCGATCCAAGCCCTCAGTCTCAATTCAGCATGGATGGATAGATGGCATACGGCCGTTAGCTATTAAGTCTGTCTCCTGGTTGTTATGTTAGGAACAACCGTCATCAGCAATAGGCGCTTCTTTTTTTTTTCAAGGCCGTCGAAGAACTGGTGAAGCGGGAGCTACAGTCTTTCCTCCAGACTCATCGGTAGGGTGATGCTACTTCTAAGGGTTGAGACGATTCAATAGGCTTGGCTTGGGGCTCCCTCCCATGCGGGTATCCTTCCGTTTGTTGGCTCCTCAGCACATAGGGCTAGGGAGGAATGAATTCGCTTAGTCCTATGAAAAAAAGCTTCCTATGATTTTCTGGTATGGATGAGCTTCTAGGAAATCTGCCAGAGCCCTTCCCTTCACAGATTTCTTGAATAGATATTCTCTCCAATTAAGAGAATAACAGAGACCATTTGGTCAATCGACCTGATAACATTGGTCTTTTCATTAAAAACTTGAGAGGGTCTGCTCTTGAGATTAACTTGATCTGATTGCTAAGAAAGAGTAGCGTAGCTTTTTGCAGCAAAGACCAAAGCTAGGCACAAAACACTTTTTCAATTGGCGAATAGTTTTATTCCGCCTCTACGAATCGCCGGCTTAAGTAGTATAATGCATTCTCCTTTCCCTGTTCATTCTCTTGTGCTAAAAGTGCTTCGCTTCCAGAGAATGTTCGCAGGCGGCGAGATCGCTATAGAGGATTCAAGGCTTTTCTCGGCGCGGCCAATACCGGAGCAGAGGTTTCTTAAGAAGTTCCAGTTCCTTTTATGTTATGGTATAAGGCATTCAAATAGGGGTGAGGCGCAGCTCTTATTTTAATCCTCCGTCCCAAACAAAGAAAGAACAAGGATTTCATCCAAGGTGCCAGCACAAGCACAAGAAGAAAGAGATTTCTTTCTTTTAGCCGCTAAAAGCTGATTGATCTGTTCTCCACTTGTCACTGTAACCGTAAAAGACTCTATCTTAAAAGCTGCCTTCTTTTTTATCAGAGAATTCTGCCTAGATAAAAGAATAAGTAATTAAGGGGGTGTTTCAATCGCAAACAGAAGACGGATCTCAGACACGCAAGCTACAAGCATTAACAACCGCTTTCGTTTAACCTTATGTAAAAAAGAAGCTTTATTAGTAAGGTAGGTAAAAGCCCTTTCTATGTTATTAGTAAAGCGCCGCAACTGCTGTTTCTACCACTTTATTGGACTTCGGGGACTTTACGGCAGAGTACTCGGAAGGACGTCGAAAAAGAAAGGCGTCTGGGAGAAGACGGCCCGAGTGCAGACAGCAGATGGCTACAGCCGGCTAGACGACTTACTCTACAAAGACGGCAGACTATGTCGGGCAAAGAAAGGCGTCTCGCGGTCCTTCATGACGCCAGAGTTGGATTACACTTTGGAGTTGATCAAACTCTGGCTCACCTAGAAAGGCATTCTTATTGGCCCAGGATAGAAGCAGATGTCCAACGGTGATGAGTTGTGTGTGCTCTATGCAGCACGTCGAAGCTGTCCAACAGGAAGTTGGGGCTTTATCAGCCCAATACCTTCCTGGCCATGGGAAAATCATAACCATAGATTTCGTAGGACGATTTCCCTATCTCTTAAAGGGGGGGGGATAACTACGTTTTTTTCGTAGTAGACTTCTTTCCCTTTATCTCGCTATTGGTCACTAGTAGAACTCCCCTACTCACTAGATATGATTTATTGATTGATGAACCCTGATCACTAAGCGCACTTACTTTCACTTTAAGGCTTTATTGAAAGGAATGGGGAATCTTCTTATTCCTTAAAGGTGAGTTTTCTTACTGGTTCAAGGAAGCTTTGTCTGCGTTCCAGTAAGCGCCTCTCAAAGTAAGCCTATCCATGATAGTAGAGTCTGAGAAAGCAAGCACTAAACTCAAAGCTTATGGCAGCAGCTAGAGTCACTCCAGTATTCAGAAAAGAAGGAGGTGTCCTAACTGAGTTCTTTTCTCGCGCTTATGCCTCTCCTCTGCCTTATCTCCATTCCGTAGATAGAATCCGGAAAAATCGATATACGATATACCTTTTTTATTTTATAGGTAAGCGTTTAGTATAGTAGTTCGACGAGCCCTTTTTGCTTCTTCCTTCTAGCTAAGTCACAGTCTTATCCCTTATTCGATTTCTTCAAAACCAGGCCTGAAGGAAGGAATGAATCAAAAGATAACCGATAAATAGGTAGCACTTGAGGTCCCTAAAGACAGAAGGAAAGACAGAACCTTACTAGAAGGAAGAAGAGCTATCACTAGGACAGAAAGTCGGCACACATGCTTGTCACGCTTTATATACTCCGATCGGGGAATATTAATAGATCTTATTAGCTATAGACTCGTTCCGCTAGACGAGTTTAGGAAAAAGGAATTTCGAATTGTACGATCAGCTCCCTCAATACCTCCTTCCATGCAAGCAATTACAGCTCTTTTCTCTGCCTCTTAGCCCGGGATAGCTGTCTCGGGTTTCTTACCCTGCTCTCATTCCTGGTCTGACTTTTCTTTTTGGTGCATTTGGGCCTCATCCCTCTCTAATTACGTATGTAAGTGTCTTCTTTCCTGTAGTCATGCAGCATCGGGTTGTCCGGAGCAGTGTCAGCGTCAAAAGCGGCCTCGGAGCGCAGTCTTAAGGTTGTAGTTGTTGAACGCGCAACCAGAGAGGAGAGCTATAGGAGCAAGACTGTTTTGGACTGGACGTGTACCGAACGAAGATCGTGTCTACTTACGCTCAAACAATCAATATAGGTGGAAAGCTGGAAGCTTCAAAAGTTCCCCGCTGAACCTTAGAGTGCTATGATGGGGTATTTCAGTCCGTCCCTACTAAACTAAAGCGGCTTAGGCGTCGCCACGGATAGGGCATCAAGTTTTAAATCGTCCAGTTAACCACTCCTATTATTGGCTTTCCGCATCCTCAGGGGGCCGCTCGGACGAAGAACCGGCAAATCGAATATGGAATTAGAGCTCGGGTGGGGCATCAACCACAGGTTGCGGAACTATCGAGATGCTTTCTTGCAGAACCCAACAAGGGCTGTAACTCAATAGAGTGAGTGGGAAACCTTGTAAACGCGAGCAGGAGAATAGAGATCGGTCTGTCTTGTCTTAGACTAGCTCTACTCCATACATCTTGGCTATCTTGAGCTTATTCATATGGGGCTACTTTCCATTTTCTGCTTACTATTTATTAGGGCTTCCAGCACTAATTCCTACGTTTAATCTGGGTCTCATAGCCACGCCACTGTGACCTTCACAGCCTGATTAATGTGCTTTAAAAGCGCACCCTTGGTCGAGCTTTCTTTCTGATTCGTTATTCGTTAGAGGATGGTCTAAAGTCCTCCTAGGGGAAAGACATAATAAAAGCTTTCTCCCCTTTTGGGATGAGCTTTTTTATTCCTATTTTAGAGACATCTGCCTCCTGATTTGCTTGCTTATAGGCTTCACAGGCTGGTGAGCTGCCGTCCCTGATATCAGCTATTTACGCAAGCTAACGCTTGTCCTGCTGGGCTGATATCGCCACTATGGTGAAACAAATCTTTGTCCATAGGGTGGGCATGAAGGAGCTTACTGAGTCAAGTGGTTTAAGTCCTGAAGACTACGAAAGGTTCAAAGGACCTGCCCTTCTACTTGGTCAAACCACAGGACAGGGATAGACAATATTAAAAAAGGTCTGGGACGAATCTTGCAAAACGAAGCTTAAAGGCAAATGGATCCGGAAGCTAAAAATATTAGCTACCTTTTCTCGTGCAATAAATTTCTTCGATAAAAACCTCTTTAAAGCGGGTAGGAGCTCTTTTCCTTTAGTCCACTCTTTAAAAAGAAAATAGAACTCTTAAATTAAAAGTAACTAAATCTAGAGGATCAATCTGACATTTACAATTCAACTTATCGAAAACATTGAATTGCCTATATTGATGGTCAGAGATCAAGGGGAAGCTCTTTCTAAAAGTAACCTAGGAGGGATTTACCAACCGCATACAAAGAAAGCGTTCTGAAATCTATGGAATGAGGTAAAGGAAGGTCAATTCTGCCTACCTAAAGGGCAGAAGAACCAGACTCTTGGACTGAGGAAAGAGTAGGAGTTGAGAGAGAAGTCATGAAATGAAGAAAAGCCCAAGGTTTTTATTCCTTCCACAATAAAAATGAAAATACCTTCCCAATTTCTCATAACGCCGAGATCTAAGCCCTTGTCCGGCAGCTAAAAATAGGAAAAGCTCATCTAATGTGGTCACTATTAGCGTCACATCTGATAGTGAAGAAGAGGCCCAATAGGGTAAACAGGCAATGCGCGTAGGCGTAGGTCTTCCACTATCACCTCTGGTGTGCCACTCGTCAGTTGAGAAACCTGGGGGAGCTATCTTCGTGGTACCAATGACTGGGGGCAGGGGCCCATTATATAAAACAGGGCAACTTAAACATATGCTTTGAAGGTGGAGCCTATTGCTACAGAAGGGAGGCCGGACTTTTCCAACTATGGCCTTATTTATTGCTAATAAGATAATGCAAAAAATGGGCTATGACTTGGAAAATCCTGTCGGACTAAAAAATGGGAAGGGGCTTGACGAAGGCACAAAAGAATACATTAAAAGAAGGGGAGGCTATCCGCTTTCCGACGTACGGCCTGGGGTACATCCCAGATTATGGAACGAGAGATGGGTCAGAATTTGAAGCTTATGAGTCGTCCACTACAGAAGGCTGAGACCATGAAGTTCAACTGGATGATTTCCTTTCTCTAGCAGTAGCAGTAAACTTCGCAGCAGTCCTAATTTACTAATAGAGCTCCGATAGTGATGAATCAGGCGAGGAAGATGAAGAATAACTCCAAGCCTTAACACGTGCAGCGTCAGAAAGAAAGGAGCCCCCTATTATGTAAAGCTCCTCCCACGGAAGACGAAGTCAAGCAGATCCATTTTGGCACGGACGATGAACCACGCCCGATATTCATCAATGCCCCACCTTCCTCCTGAAGAAGTGATGTAGTATACCCAACCTCTCCAATAGTTCCGTGATGTGTTTGCATTCCGCTATGCAGAGATGCCAGGGAAAAAATCCGTCGCCGTCCATGAGCTCAAAATTCGGTAAGATGCAAAGCCGATAAAACAAGCACAGAGAAGGTTCCACCCTCTACTCATGGAAAAGATAGAGAAAGAGGTGCAGAAGCTTCGCAACGTCGGCTTTATTAGGTAGGGAGGAAAAGCACCCGGACGACCTCTACAGATTCGCCCATTCCGCATCCCTTTCGGCATTGACTCTTACCTTATATAGGCATGCCCTTCGGGTTAAAAAAATGCAGGATACGAAGTACAGTCTATGACGCAAATCTTCAGAGAGATATTGCATAAAACCGTAGAATGCTACGTGGATGACCTAGCCGTAAAAAGCCGTAAAAGAGTCGACCACTTGGCAGATTTACGAAAAGTCTTCCTTAGGCTTAGGCAACACAACCTGAAGATGAACCCTATAAAGTGCTTCTTCGGAGTATTGTCAGGGAAATTCCTCGGATTCATAGTACGAAAGAAGGGGATTAAGGTGTATCCCGCCAAAACAAAAGACATACTGGGGATGCCGTCTCCTACTAATATCAAGGAATTGAGAGGCTTCCATCCAAGGACGGCTGGCCTATATAATCAGGTTTATCGCCAATATATAAGGCAAGTGCCAACCCTTTTCTCGTCTAATGAAAAAAGGGGTGGAGTTTGTCTGAGACCAAGCATGCCAAGATGCATTCGAAAGCATAAAAGAATACCTGACTCAGCCGCCGGTATTAGCGGCCCCTGTACCGGGACGACCATTTTTATTGTACATCTGCGCTCTCGACCACTCACTTCCTCAATTGAGAAGCTAGAAGTAGTTTATCAGTCTTGCGCGGGCCCCTCCTTTTGATTTGAAAGACGCGAAGGCCTCTCTATTCCGGACTCGCTTCTTTTTATAAGCCCTTGCTTCTTGTAAATCGCCTAAAGGAATTGGTTCGGTAAGGAAGCTTTCATTTTGGATCTAGTTTTAGGGTCGACGAGGTTCGATCTGATCTCGCACCTTCCGCCATTCCCGACCGGCGGCGCTCTCGTAAGGCGCGATCCATAAGAAATAGAGAAGGGGAATCGCGTCTTGCTTTGTTTTGGCTCGATCCCTGGATTCCTTCAAAAAGAAAACGAAAATCGTTGCGTACCTACGGGGGGATCCAATCCAAGAACTTAGAACTTAAAGCACGGGAATAAAGAAAGACGTAGACGACTTATCCCCAAGGCCCCTACCCACCTTAGATGCTTTGGCACAAGGTTACCAATTAGAAAACATTAAACCTTCCCCAGCTAGCCCGTAAACGCCTGTCTTACCTCTATTAGTAGTACGTGAGCGCTTACCTAGCTTGCACCAATTGACTTAAATCCTTATAAGAAGAGACTTTCTTATACCATAAGAAGCAGGACTTGTGTGCTTGGTTAGGCAGAAAAAACAAAGGAAACTGCCGACTTGACTAGCTTTCAAACCATTCAAACAACTCTGTAAAAAACAAAGGAATTTTCAAGCCTACCCTATTACCCCAGCTCTTGGCACGGCTTAGCCCGTACCGTATTGCAAGTTCTTGGCAGGGTCTTAGGCTTGTCCTCACCTTGCCTTCAAATGAATGGCAATTAGTCCAGGTCCGGATCGCCCCTTACTGCTTGCTTCTTCTTACTTTTACTTCTTTTTTTAGACGTTTGGAACCCATAGCCAATGATCACAGCTTCACAAAAGATTGCTACGAATCCCGATCCTGCAACATTAGCAACGTCTAGCATCTCAAGTAGGATCAGTCTCTTGACGATGCGACTAGGCCTCCTGGAGCCCTTTCTATCTGATGCCGGTCCTACCCCGGCTTATTAGGATAGGACCTTCTCTTATCCCGGATGACTTGAGCTTGTCTTGGCTCTCTTCTTTGACAAATGGGACTTTGCTTATATGGCTTGGCACGCTTAGCTTTCGATCGATAAACACGGGAATTTCTTTTTTAAGCGGGCTTCTTGCCACCTATAAAAGGCAGGAATTTATTAGCACAGATGACTTGCTTGCATACCTTCTCCGAGATATGGAAAGGGGGTTCAGATACAGGCTGGCATTCAATTCAAGGAAGCGCTTTCAGCACACACCTACACAATCGTGTACTTGGGAGCCCCGAGACTTCCTTAGAGAGACATACTGCCAAGGAATGAATACACTTTACAAAGGATATACTTAACTAGCAAATGAACATTTCATACTTTCCCGCGCTACTTCCCAGTCCAATAGAGGTCTTTCCAGTAAAAGGAGGTCGTGTACCACAGTTCGAGTTAAAAATCAAAAATGGGCTGCGATAGAAAGATAGGGCACAAGAGAAGCAAGATACGACATTCGTTTTTTCAAAATATAGCAACAAAAAATAACATAAGTTAAGATCTGGTTGATTCCATTCTAGAGTCACTAAGGGAAATGACTCTCTATTGAGATAAAACTTGCCACCTTTTTTGTATCCATTTCGCGGATTAGGTTTGTTCCAAGCGAAAGATACCAAAAGGGAGCGCGCTATAGGACACTAGCTGGCGTTTACTTGGGCCCATCCCAAGCTCCCTGCTACAAAATTACAATAACAGAGAAGCATCACTTGACTGTTTTCGTTTTTTTGATAAAGCGGATTGATAGCGGAAAGAAGGGAGTGCGATAGGGCATCATCTATCCGGGTCGGTGCCGGACTCCTTTGTGAATCAGTCCCTTTCCTTGTCTTCAAGAGTTCGGTTAGTTGATCGATAAAGCGGCAGGACCGTAAAGCTTAGCCTTGAGTTGGACTGCGGTCCCGCGAAACTGGTATCCTCAGACCGCCTAAGATACTTTCCGACTGTCGAAGGAAGTTAACTTTTTAGTGACCATACAGGCATTAATTTTATTGACACTCTTTGACTTAAAGATCTTTATATTTGACTAGTTAAGGCGTTCGATCATCTGTCGGTGAGGTCGATCGACTAAGTTAAAGCTTTTTAAAACCCCGTTATTTTGAGATCAAGTCCAATTTCCCTTCGGTGACGTCAATTCAAATGTCCAACTTTCAATGAACCCCGTGTTTTTTAGCATCAACCACTTTTTCCCATCCCAAGTTATTTTATGAACTTTAACTCCCTATCTATACTATAACATAACCTCGAGCCTCTTTCTTATTTCTGTGCAGCAGGAAGCGATTCGTTGATTGATGGGATAAGCACGCTGTGGAATCGAACCACAGTCTTTTTCCTTACGTGGCGAAAGTCGAGAGTTAAAATATAGACTCGAAAGCATACGCCTGTTAGAAGTGATCCCCGCCTCCCTTTTTTGGAGTCCTCGTCTTTCATTTTTCGCTTCAGATCTGAAGCTGATAGGCTTAAGGTTCTCACCGGAGGCCCTTGCCCTTGGTCTATCGCCGGCCAAGTCCTAGGACTTGATCGGTGGAGAGAGGATTTCCAACCCTTTCATGATGCATTCGACGTTTGCTGCAATCTGGGTTCGCCTCCCCCGCTTGCCGATCGAATATTGGGGTAGGGAGCTATCTCTATCCATAGCCTCCAAGTCCAAGACTGGGAAACCCCTGGCTTGGGATTGTTGCTCTGAGACTCTCTCAAAGCTTAATTTCGCTCGTGCTTGCTTGTGTGGAAATCCAAACGAACGAAAGGAATAGTTAAGCATTCTCATAGGCTCCAGGCGAAAAAGAGAGGAAAAAGGCTCTTCCTTCTTTTGTCACAAGAATAGCTCCAGTTGAATAAGCTGCGATTGTTAGCGTCTGTAAAGGTCGCGAAGAGGGTAGATCTTTGAACAGCAGAAAAGACGGATCTGAGAACATAGCCATAGTTACGGTTTCAGGGCTTAGCTTAGGCCCTTTCCTAATCTAATGCCATGCCCTTACAATGGCGAATCCAAGACCTCTTGCCGATTCCCAGACCAGTGTAGGCTTGCTTCGCATAGGCTACACAAGCTAGGTTCACGCTTTCAAGCCAGAGCTAGTCTTCTTCCCACTGACCGCTACTAATAAGATAAGAGTTGCCGAACCACTACCTACTAGTAGGTAGTGCCTTCCTCCAACGGATAGGGGTTCAATAGCTGCTAATTCTGTAACAGCTTCTTCTTATCAACCTCCCCCAGGGAAGTAAGTACGGTAGCAGGAATAGATCTACTGGGCCTTGAGTCGGGTTTTAACTCCTCTCCCCTCACTACTCTCTTAGGTTCTGCTTTTAAGAGGCCTTACGAGGGGTAGATGTTATTAGCTTTATCGGCGTAACGAAGTTTAGTATCCATATGTTAGCCAGGAGCGTAGCCTTTCCCGCTTTGGTACTTCATCCCGTCGGTACATTGCTACATTTTACCGAAAGCCTAGAAGAAAGAGGAGGGAAGCTGACTAAGGCAATCAAATCTCTCTCTTATCTTTGGCGGACTGGAACGAAGGAACTCTAGAAGAGAACTCCAGCACTTCTTACCAACTTCCTTCTTCTCGTAGGAGGCATTCTACTAGCAAAGAAGACTCCTATAAGTGGTAGGACCTAGTTGGGGCTTTGTGGTCGAATTCTTTGCCGAAAGAGGTCTCCGCCGACCCAACGACTTTCCGATGTGATTGACAAGCAGCGGGGCATGGAACGGAGTTTAATTCATCGCGACAGGAGTTCACCAAGTCTAAGAATAAGAATGGGCCGGTCATTCAACGAGAAGGGGGGGCTTCACCTGATCGCTCTGAATCCGCTGATCAGGAAGAGGTTTTTTCTTTAGATAAAGCAGAAGCTCGTTCCTGGCCTCTTTGACAGTAGCTAGTCTGAATTCGTAACCCGCCATCTTTGGGGCAGGAGTCGTCAGATCTTGCCCAGGCAAAGGAGCGATCGACACTCGCTCGCAAGTTTTAAGAAGTGGTAGTGGTAAGCGCAAGGACAAGTTGATTCAGAAAGGGGAAGAGGAGTAGCCTAGCCTGGTTCTTGTTTGTTTTCCTGAGCGGTATAGTACGGCATGTGGGAAATTACAATCAGAGAGAAGTAACGATACGATAGATCCGCAGGAAATAGCGAAGTACATGAATTATCTATCTATCTCTTTCCTTAGCTGAGAGAGAGGGAGTGAACTCTCGACATGCGGGCATATCGAGTATGTTCGTTCAACCCTAACACAAGACAATTACAGGGAGGACGCACGTGTTCTCGGGCGAGTGCGGATGTAGTCTCGGTTAATATACAAGATCATCAACGTGTACAGTAATAGGATGCGATTGCAGAGCCCTTTTCTTAGTCACCTTTCGGAGTGGTTCTGCCTCTATTTGTTAAAGTCCATAGCAAAAATGATAAAGGCATGACCGCGAGAGAAAACAAATGAAAATGAATTCGATTCCATGGGTGGAGGGTGGGAAGAAGCAATAAAGCACAGTGCATCGAGATGAATGAATTTTTCTTAAAAGAATGAAGCTTGGAATGAATGAATCTCCAAATAAGGATGGTGGGTGGGTTCCTGGTATAATAAAAGTAGAAAGTGGTGGGCCCCTACCCTCAAAAAGTAGCACCTGCTATTGGAGACTAAACCTTTCTTGCCACGGCTGTGGGAACGGAAAGAAGAACCGTACCGTCCAACCCCTTGTATATCGATCGGAAAAAAGCAGCTGCAAATGCTATCAGTGGTTCTTCCTTCCTATCCCATCCATCTATAAGAGTTGCTTGATTCGCCTCCATCTCTAATAGGACTGGACTAAGTTCGGGCAGATCGGAGTCTCATTTCAATGAGTTTTGGCCCACACACCTCTAAGAGGAGGGATAAGTTCCCAGCTATAGTCACTGCCATGCCCCTTTTTAAAAAGCCTCGTCTTGAGATCAGATTCCCTTGCTCGACTAGTAGCAGGTTTTTATTCCTATCATCTTTTTGAGAATTCAACATCCAGTTCATAGAGAACTGCCTACTCCCACCTCGAACGAGAAAGAGATCTAAGGCATCTTTGAAGAAAGTCAAGCAGGAATAGATGGCCTGCCCCTAGCTCTAAATAATCTCTATACTTTGCTATCACAGGAGTGCTTTCATTCCCATTCCCTGCCACCCGCTTCTATAATTGGCTGTTCCTTATCGGCATCTCAAGAAAAAATCTTTCATGATCCATTCCGGAATTGGATAGAGAATAGTTGGGATATTCCATTCCACTGGGAGGGAGAGGCGAGGGTGACATCAGAAGTAGGATCGTCGAACGGATAGCAGCATCGCATTGAGAATTGACTCGTCGGATTAACCACTTAGACGGAGAGTTCCCCATATTCCATTTCATTGGCAACTGAAATAGATCTAAACGGATTGCGTGGTACCCCTGGACCGAAGTAAGGGCTTCCAAAATGAATTGAAAAGAATATCAATGAAAGGCCGAGATGTAGCCTATGCGGAGCAAGCCTACACTGGCTGAGATGAAGAAAATGTCGACACCGATGAAATGTTTGAAAACATAGACAACGGAAGAAGTCACTCTCAATCCGATCTAGCAAGAAATGCTCTACCGATAAAGTAAAGCGAGAGAGCTCATTAAGAAGGCCATCTTCCATCCGCCTTACTTAGATAGGGGGAGGCTAGTACGAGACTCCGAACCACGACGGATAAATCGACGAATCTTAGGAAATAGAATGGGACGGGAGGGCCTAAAAGACCTTTGTTTGATTAAATTTTCCAACCGGAACCAACCGGGAATGCAAACAAGGAAGGAAAGGGCAGAAATCTCCATATCTGATCCAGGAAAAAAAACATACCTTAGCAGTGATAGGGATAGCATAGCTGTAGACAGGGGAAGGGCCCGAGATGGATTATATATAATATAAGGAAGGGAAAAGCTTTTTTTGATTGCTTGCGACAGCTTATCGATGCTCGTTAGCGGTGAAGTCCCTCAAACCAGAAGTTTCAAAAGCTTTTGACTGGGCCTACGAGAGAAATGAACTTTACATACTGATATCGCATATCGAAGGGAAGGATAAATTGTACCACTCCTTCTTCATCACAGAGAAGTTGGAGTCGCTTCTACGACTGCCTCCTTATGCGATAGGGTGTTTCGTGTACTACGCTCTTGGCAAGACTAGAAAAAACCTCGTTCTTTGTTTTTGTTGGCATCATTAATGCGTGAGAAAGCTCTAAAGAAAGTCCTGACTTGAGAGTCCTATTTTTTTGAAGTATCTTTTCGAGAAGCTAGGATTATCAAGAACGGGATATTCGCATTAGCAGAAGGAGGAGATAATAAGGGATTCGCCGCAACAAGCACCGTTTAGACTGATTTAGTGAAGTATGCCATCTTTTGCAAAAGCAAAGAAAGATGCTACTTGTCTGACTCCTTTTGCTGCTTACGGTTCAGGTTATGTCCGGGTGGTTTTGGTGGGGTACTTTCTGTTATCCCCGATAAGGACATTATATTAAACAGCTCTAGCTTCTTCAGATGTTGGTTTACGAGCAAGTCATCCTGTAACTGAGTTCTTTCCCGGCTCAACAGCAAGTGAAGGAAGTCCGACCGAACTATCTAACTAGGTTGCTTAGGTAGGGTTTGGAGGCTGGAGGTGTAACAGCCCCGTTTAGCCCAGTAAAGAGTTACCAGTATTATAAGCCAGGCATTAGCCCAGTAGGGAGGGCGTGATCAACCATTCTTGCTTTGGTTGCCTATCCCATCTCAGAAGCAAGAGATAAAGCAAGCAAGACCTCAAGGACAGGAGATGAAAGAAGGATATCGGGAGAGAGATAGGAAAAAGAGTACGGAAGCGAAAGCGAAGCCAGCCAGTTAGTTGAACCAATGCCAGTTGACTGTGTCAAAGAAATAGATCCAATTTTGATTTCGAGCGTGGTCGCGGAACCACTACGGGATAGTCCGTGAGACAAGATCGGGATCCAGATTCATCTCCCTCAGCCACTAGTGGAAGACCTTTCAAAGGAAAAGGTTGGTTGGGAGCGGGAAGGAGTCAATTATAGAAAGAGTAGAGACGGATATTGGGACTCTAGCTCCGACCATGTCAACTATGATGGTCTCGCTGCTGCCAGTCCTTCCACTAGTGAATGCTGGCACGCGCTACTTTCCGAACCCCCGTGTCTAGATCCTGCCGAAAAAGACTGAAGCGGATCTAATTCTACGAATTAGCCTCGCCGATCGATCTTAGCACTATGCTTAACACATGAAATTATTAAGTGTGTTTTCGGGGCGAATCCACAAAGGTCAGGAAGAGAAAGGACGACTCTATCTCTTTATCTCTATCTTTTAGTTAGCCAGGATTTCAACCTATCTCCAGAAAAGAAAGCAAGCTGAGCAGTTCTCACTCTGTCTGGTGACCAAGAAAGCTTGCTTAAAGAATGCCGTAAAATGATCACAGAAAATACCGATTCGCCATGGATGATACGATTCAAAGAGACAAGAACCTATTCGTGCAGCCTATTCTTGTTCCAATCGTTTGAGGAAAGCCCGTTTTTTGGCATCAAAGAAACTCTGTGATCTAGGATTAAAAACCTCATCTCGTTCAGTCTGGGAGATAGTGGAATTTTTTCTTTAAACCCGTACATACACCTTTGATTTGAAAGGTATTAGTAGTCAATCCTCTCTTCATTCTTTGCTTCGCTTCCTTTCTTTCATCTGTGAGAGAGACTGGATCTACTGTCTCTAATTCAGCATCTGCCTTTCAATGGTTTGATTTTTATACCCTCCCGTCACGAGCTAACTTGAGAGCTGGGTTAAGAGCAACTAAGGATAATCGGGGTAGGGATGGGACTAAAGAGACTATTTGTTTACAGCCAACCATGAACAGAGTTCAGAGTCGATTCGGTAATTAAGAGTCAATCTAGTATGGTATGGCCAATACCTCCCTGGCCTTGAGCCTGCTTCTGCTTTATCTGCAGATAGGATGTCGGAAAGAGGATTCTAAATAGAAAGAGTCCTTATCCTTATGACCACCACTGTATTACATAATAAAAAAAAGTAAGGTGACCTATTTTACAGATTTAGTTTCTTTGATTTGGCTCGCTTGTTGCGGATTTGAGACCTCGATGCTTCAAATTTCCTCAAAAAGCTCTTCCCCCACATTACATTCCCTATACTTAGCGAAAGAACTGGATTTCTCCCTTCGTCCCCCATGCAACCTCTTGTTGAGACCAAAAGTTCTAGAATAAACTACATCCCGTCATGAGCACAAGCCTATCTGTCTCAATCTCAATAAAAGGTCGAGTTCTGTTCACATCGCCAAACGGCTGTTTGATAACACATATTCGCTATCTCTTGATGGATAATGGCTAGCACTCCGGGGACTGAGAAGGGGAGGAAAGAAATGAAAGAACGAGTAGGATATCTGCTCTGTAGTGTAGCTGGCTTTACCGGATATCTTTCCTGCTCGGGGGTGCGGGCCCCTCAACGCCCCATTACACCCGGGGAAAGCAATGGAAGTTACGGAGCTGCTGTCCTGAAGTCAGTGAGCGGAAACAGCGCTCTTTTCTTCTTTCCAACCCATTCCCATCCTGTCCGTTGCAGCTGCGGTAGTTATAAAAAAGTAGCTAGGCGGGGTGAGAAGATTCAAAAGAGAAGCGCAGAGTTTTAGGAAAGGAGATTAGGCAAGAAAAAGGAGAGCATACCCAGAAAGAGAACGTCGACTATCAAGACAAGGACCCCAATCAGCATAAGCATGTAACTCTAGCTCAGAAGAAGAGGTAAAAGACATAATGAGAAGTTCCCTTAAGATATCGATCGATCCACTTTACGATGTACTGGGCGGCAATTGAGGAATTGGCTTCAAATGCTTACGGCAAAGGCAATGTCCGGCCCTGTCATGCTTAAATAATGCAAGGCTCCTACCATGCTGCGATAAAGAGATGGATCCTCCTAAAGAAAGGGGTTACCCGTCATCTTGAGAAGGCAGCGACAACGATTGATATAGGAGTACTAACTGAGTTGAGTTTGCATTGGCTAGATTCAACTTTATGAAAAGATCATGAAAGACTTCTGCTGAGATAAATGAGGACCAACTTCAGTCCGATGAGCGTGAATACCAAGAAAATCTTTCCTAAGTCCTTCATGGCATTTGTTTTTCCGATCTTTCCTAAGTCCTTCATGGCATTTGTTTTTCCGATCTTTCCTAAGTCCTTCATGGCATTTGTTTTTCCGATCTTTCCTAAGTCCTTCATGGCATTTGTTTTTCCGATCTTTCCTAAGTCCTTCATGGCATTTGTTTTTCCGATCTTTCCTAAGTCCTTCATGGCATTTGTTTTTCCGATCTTTCCTAAGTCCTTCATGGCATTTGTTTTTCCGATCTTTCCTAAGTCCTTCATGGCATTTGTTTTTCCGATCTTTCCTAAGTCCTTCATGGCATTTGTTTTTCCGATCTTTCCTAAGTCCTTCATGGCATTTGTTTTTCCGATCTTTCCTAAGTCCTTCATGGCATTTGTTTTTCCGATCTTTCCTAAGTCCTTCATGGCATTTGTTTTTCCGATCTTTCCTAAGTCCTTCATGGCATTTGTTTTTCCGATCTTTCCTAAGTCCTTCATGGCATTTGTTTTTCCGATCTTTCCTAAGTCCTTCATGGCATTTGTTTTTCCGAAAGACATAGGCTTCTATCGGGAGTTTTGTTTGTCGATCAATGTGATCGGGTCTCTCGTTTTATGCTTGAGAAAAAGCCTTCCCGGCGATCTGCTTCATGAATGGAAGGGTGGAACCAAGGAAGAAAACGGAAGACCGGGAATTCAAAGAGAAGGATCCCCAGAGGTCAATATCTGGAATTGAGCCCGCCTATCATAAGTCTGAGTTAGTTGGGAGAGCGAGATAAAGACAAATACCCAATGGACGGTGAAAAAGCTTTCCTGCACGCAGGAACCTTCCTTCTGTCTTGCAGCCTTGATGCTCAGTTCTATTCTCTCGCACACTTGCTCTTTATCCGGGAGGGAGGTGCTTTTTCTGCTTTGGTTTGTTTAGATAGGAAGTGCGCTTGTAGTGCTTCTAGTAACGATTTTGAAGTGCAATATCTTTCTGTTTAAGGAGTATGATTGCTTCTTTCTTCGGCTTAAAAGCTAGGGCTTGTACTTTGTTATCAGTACCTGTTTTAGAACAATATAATCTCGTTGTTTGCTTCTCAATGTCCGGGTCTTTCCCCTGCCCTCTCTCTCGATGTAGTGCCTTTCACTCTGCTCCGTCAACACTTTATCGTAATGCCGGAAGGTAGGATTTCCGGTTTTTTCCCAAGCTATGAATCCTCATAAATGGCATAGTACAAAGAGATAACGAAATTGTGTATTTGATGTTCTATCCGCAAACACGATGAAAAAGGTAGCCGAACCACCTCCCTCAAGTGCTAGTGCTAGCGTACAAGAAGGAGCGAAGCAGCTCGAACGAATGTGAGAGGAGCGAAGAAAGTCAAATACGAGTGAAGGGAAGTGCGCCGGGAAAGCAGTTAGCTTCTTTGGTTTTGGTTACGAGGTGACGATCACAACCAAAGAAGGGTTAAGGCTAACGGGGTCTTTCTTTCGTATCAAGAAAGATAAAGGAAAGATCTCCTAGCGAAACCATGCTAGTTAGTTTCACATACCTTAGGCTTAGGAGGGGAAACACATAGTCCTGTAATGAGGTGAACAACTGGACGTTGAAAGGGAATTTATTTCTCTTTACTTTAGGATTTAGGACAGATCGGGTCATAACGCACTCTTTGCTATTTCTTAGCTTTTTCCGTGGTCTCAGAGCCAATGAGCCGAGTGGATCTCATGGCGGTTGTACTTGTACATCAAGTGAATCGGGTTAACGATGTTATGGGACTCCGACTCCAATACCACTTATTTCGCACCCGGTCTTTCTCATACGAGATAGAACTAGAACTAAGGGCACACGCTCTGAGTTGGTAGTGCCAT
This sequence comes from Gossypium hirsutum, assembly GCF_007990345.1. Lineage (NCBI taxonomy): Eukaryota > Viridiplantae > Streptophyta > Magnoliopsida > Malvales > Malvaceae > Gossypium > Gossypium hirsutum. The sequence continues at coordinate 2,581 of NC_027406.1, read as the reverse complement.
GGCACATAATGAGATCTTTCTCTTCTATCTTACCCAAGAAGCCGGTATAAACGAAACGGTCTAGGGCATATACGCACCCATAGACACTAAAGCAAAGCTAAGGTAACAAAATTCTTGGTGTGACTCCCAGCGGATCAATGGTTTTTAGCTGCCCAAGGAAAACCTTTACGAGACCTTTTTACTGGTCTTCCCGCGCCTATGCCACTCGGAGTTCAGAGTGTTGTTAGCTGGTTTAACTGAGTCAACCGGGCATAATGCATTCGCACTGGGAACAGAGCTTCTAGATTCTTTGATTCCCTTAACAGACACCTCGTGTGAGTACCCCTGCCTTGGCTCGGTGTTCGCACTAGAGTACTTGGACTCATCCTACCTAACCCCTGAAACGGATTAATGCATTCGCTTTTGGCGTCATTCCTCCTTATGGAGAACCACTCCTGGGAACTTGAACTGTTATTTAGGACTCAGGGTCTATGTCCCGCTGACCGAAAGAAAAGACACCATGTCTGCATTCGAACGCATTACCTTCTATTAAGTGAATTCACTCATCCCAAGACAAGAAGCAAGACTGATTGTGGTGGATACTGACTCAGATAAAACCATGGTCTTGGCTCTGTCTGTACACACTGGTAGTGCAAGAAGAGACGAAGTCAAGTCTTAGTCTTTGACTTCGATTTGTACGTGTTAAGCAAATAGCATGTGAAAAAAAAAAAAATACGTAGATTCATTTTTGTTCCTGTGTAGCTGTGGTAATACGACTTTCTAGGGATTGGACTAGGCAATAAAATAGGCTCTCTCTTCATTATATAATTTATATTATAAAAGAAGGAGATTTCAAGAAAGCAAGCAGAGACTCACTTGCTCAGATACCCTTTGCTTGTGTAGCCTATACTTTGCAAGCCGGAATGGTACTAGTTGGCTCTGTCTTCATATATGTAATTTATGAGGTATGAGCTTTCACGCCGGGAATCCGAGTTCTCTTCTACTGGCTCTGTTTCACATACTTACACGAAAGCACTCTAGCTTCGTCCTCGGTAGAGCATTACCTTGTCTTTATAGACGAGACCTGGTGCCTATTTCTATTATATAGTATAGTCATTTCATGTTATCTAGTTAGCCCGTGGGAAGCAGGAGTCAACCAACCCACACTGGGTACGGAGTCACTACACAGACACAGCTGCCTCAAGCTTTTGGACTTTTATTCTATTTCCTACCTCCGAAAGCAAAGAAAGACCATGAGCTCAGAGCTACGCATTCACTCCAAAGCTAAGCAGTAGGCGTACCTAACCTTGGGACTTCTTATGAGCTTTTGGGATCTGTATCTGTCTTCCCTTTTCTTTTCCGCTACAACACAGGTTTAGACCTTGGGTTTATTCACCTGGAGACCCAGTATGTGTTGTGTTCATTCCCTTGACTCCTACGCCCACTCATTCCTTTGAGCAGAAGTCAGATTTCCAGAGTACCGGGACATCTTAGCCTTAGCTTAATGACTCGCTCTCCCAGGCCAGCGAAAGCCGGTAGTAGTGGGTGAGGTCTGTGCTTGGCTTGTACGAAACTGTACTGCATCTAGCATGTGACGTAGATTTTTATTGTTAACCAGGCGTATGAGTACTACTTGGAAATATGATAAATTTTTATATCTAAAAAGAGCTTTCTAGTTTGAGAGAATGAGTACTCCTTTGATTGGTACTCTGTCTTCATATAGGAAAGATGTAATTTATGTAGAGGTAGAGAACTTAGACACCGACTCTGAGACCTCACATTCCCTCGTACGGCTATTCCATTCCGGGATTACAGGTGAGACCCACGGCTTCGCTCCCTCACTAAAAAGCACAGAAAAAGAGATTAAAAAAGCATTCTTATATTAGTATTAGAAGACCACTTATTCTTTTGCATTCATAGAGTAACCCACATTAACTTCCCCCGGATCGAAAAAAAAAAGAAGACAAGAAGAAAGAAAGGTAAGGCAGAATAAGAAGGGAGAGGGAGGGAAGAAGGTCTCCGCTACCCAGCACACGCGTCCAGTGCAAGGGGAAAAGGGAGAAGCTTTAAGCACGAGTTGTGGTTCGCCAATCGCTATGTCCGGCTTAAGATTCTTTCTCTTCTTCATTGCCCTTTTATAGATACCTAGGAGCGAGTTTACGAGCCGGCAGCCTTTCTTTATCTTCAAGCCAATTCCCCTTATATAAAACGATCTGGTAACGATGCTGCTCTATCAAGCGGGCTCTATAGGTAGCGAGCCGAAATCAGTAAGAAAACGAAAAAAGAAAATGACATTTTCATATAGCTATAGCTCCAAAGGCAGAATCGGGATTAGAAGGTTCCCCAATAGGGGGGCAAGCCCCGTTCATACTTTCTTCCAAACCTCCTACATATGTTACTGCTGCTGCAAGACCTCTTCTTCCCCGAGCCGCCGATAGGCCAGTGAAAGCCTTTCGTCCACAGCATCTAACTGAGCTGACCCGCCTTAGTCTCCCAGATCCACTCATTGACTTAAGCACCTAGGAAAGCATATAACGTACTTGAACCTAACAAGGGAAGTAACCCTCTATTCGGGCGAAGGAAGATTCATCCATTCTATCTC